>NW_024543522.1:0-95135 GCF_018167655.1 Microtus oregoni | reverse complement strand
ACTCGGGGTGCTCGGTGCTCAGTACTCAGGGTGCTGGGTGTTCAGTGCTCAGGGTGCTGGGTGCTCAGTGCTCGGGGTGCTGGGTGCTCGGTGCTCAGGTTGCTGGGTGCTCAGTACTCGGGGTGCTGGGTGCTCAGTACTCAGGGTGCTGGGTGCTCATTGCTCGGGGTGCTGGGTGCTCAGTGCTACGGGTGCTGGGTGCTCAGTGCTCGGGGGTGCTGGGTGCTCAGTGCTCGGAGCGCTGGGTGCTCAGTGCTCGGGGTGCTCGGTGCTCAGTACTCAGGGTGCTGGGTGCTCAGTGCTCAGGGTGCTCGGTGCTCAGTACTCAGGGTGCTGGGTGCTCAGTGCTCGGTGTGCTCGGTGCTCAGTACGTTGGGTGCTCAGTACTCAGGGTGCTTTGTGCTCAGTGCTCAGGGTGATAGGTGCTCAGTACTCAGGGTGCTCAGTACTCAGAGTGCTGGGTGCTCAGGGGTCGGGGTGCTGGGAGCTCAGTACTCAGGGTGCCGGGTGCTCAGTGCTCGGGGTGCTGGGTGCTGAGTGCTCAGGGTGCTGGGTGCTCAGTACTCGGGGTGCTCGGTGCTCAGTACTTAGGGTGGTGGGTGCTCAGTACTCAGGGTGCTGGGTGCTCAGTACTCAGGGTGCTGGGTGCTCAGTCCTCAGGGTGCTCAGTACTCAGGGTGCTTTGTGCTCAGTGCTCAGGGTGCTGTGTGCTCAGTACTCAGGGTGCTGGGTGCTCAGTGCTCAGGGTGCTGGGTGCTCAGTGCTCGGGGTGCTCGGTGCTCAGTACTCAGGGTGATGGGTGCTCAGTGCTCGGGGTGCTGGGTGCACAGTGCTCAGGGTGCTGGGTGCTCAGTACTCGGGGTGCTTGGTGCTCAGTACTCAGGGTGCTGGGTGCTCAGTACTCAGGGTGCTGGGTGCTCAGTACTCAGGGTGCTCGGTGCTCAGAACTCAGGGTGCTGGGTGCTCAGTGCTCAGGTGCTGGGTGCTAAGTACTCAGGGTGCTGGGTGCTCAGTACTCAGGGTGCTGGGTGCTCAGTGCTCAGGGTGCTGGGTGCTCAGTACTCAGGGTGCTGGGTGCTCAGCACTCAGGGTGCTCAGTACTCAGGGTGCTTGGTGCTCAGTGCTCAGGGTGCTGGGTGCTCAGTACTCAGGGTGCTCAGTACTCAGGGTGCTGGGTGCTCAGTGCTCGGGGTGCTGGATGCTCAGTGCTCAGGGTGATCGGTGCTCAGTACTCAGGATGCTGGGTGCTCAGTACTCAGGGTGCTGGGTGCTCAGTACTCAGGGTGCTGGGTGCTCAGTCCTCAGTGTGCTCAGTGCTCAGGGTGCTGGGTGCTCAGTGCTCGGGGTGCTAGGTGCTCAGTACTCAGGTTGCTGAGTGCTCAGTACTCAGGTTGCTGGGTGCTCAGTACTCAGGGTGCTGGGTGCTCAGTGCTCAGGGTGCTCAGTGCTCAGTACTCATGGTGCTGGGTGCTCAGTACTCAGGGTGCTGGGTGCTCAGTGCTCGGATTGGTGGGTGCTCATTACTCAGGGTGCTGGGTGCTCAGTGCTCGGGGTGCTCGGTGCTCAGTACTCAAGGTGCTGGGTGCTCAGTGCTCACGGTGCTGGGTGCTCAGTCCTCGGGTGCTCCGTGCTCAGTGCTCAGGGTGCTGGGTGCTCAGTACTCAGGGTGCTCGGTGCTCAGTACTAAGGGTGCTCAGTGCTCAGTACTCAGGTTGCTCAGTGCTCAGTGATCGGGGTGCTGGGTGCTCAGTACTCAGGGTGCTGGGTGCTCAGTACTCAGTGTGCTGGGTGCTCAGTGCTCAGTACTCAGGGTGCTGGGTGCTCAGTGCTTAGAGTGTTGGGTGCTCAGTACTCAGGGTGCTGGGTGCTCAGTTCTCAGTGCTCAGGGTGCTCAGTGCTCAGAGTGCTCAGTGTTCACGGTGCTGGGTGCTCAGGGTGCTGGGTGCTCAGTGCTCGGGGTGCTGGGTGCTCAGTGCTCAGTGCTCAGGGTGCTTGGTGCTCAGTGCTCAGTGCTCAGGGTGCTGGGTGTTCAGTACTCAGGGTGCTCGGTGCTCAATGCTCTGGGTGCTAGGTGCTCAGTACTCAGGGTGCTGGGTGCTCAGTGCTCGGGGTGCTCGGTGCTCAGTACTCAAGGTGCTGGGTGCTCAGTGCCCGGGGTGCTCCGTGCTCAGTGCTCAGGGTGCTGGGTGCTCAGTACTCAGGGTGCTCGGTGCTCAGTACTAAGGGTGCTCAGTGCTCAGTACTCAGGTTGCTCAGTGCTCAGTGCTCGGTGTGCTGGGTGCTCAGTACTCAGGGTGCTGGGTGCTCAGTACTCAGGGTGCTGGGTGCTCAGTGCTCAGTACTCAGCGTGCTGGGTGCTCAGTGCTTAGAGTGTTGTGTGCTCAGTACTCAGGGTGCTGGGTGCTCAGTGCTCAGTGCTCAGGGTGCTCAGTGCTCAGGGTGCTCAGTGTTCACGGTGCTGGGTGCTCAGGGTGCTGGGTGCTCAGTGCTCGGGGTGCTGGGTGCTCAGTGCTCAGTGCTCAGGGTGCTGGGTGCTCAGTGCTCAGTGCTCAGGGTGCTGGGTGTTCAGTACTCAGGGTGCTCGGTGCTCAGTGCTCTGGGTGCTGGGTGCTCAGTACTCAGGGTGCTGGGTGCTCAGTCCTCAGGGTGCTCAGTACTCAGGCTGCTCGGTGCTCAGTGCTCAGTACTCAGGTTGCTCAGTGCTCAGTACTCAGAGTGCTTTGTGCTCAGTTCTCAGGGTGTTCAGTGCTCATTACTCAGCGTGCTTTGTGCTCAGTGCTCAGGGTGCTGGGTGCTCAGTGCTCAGGGTGCTGGGTGCTGAGTACTCGGGGTGCTGGGTGCTCAGTGCTCGGGGTGCTGGGTGCTCAGTGCTCGGGGTGCTGGGTGCTCAGTGCTCGGGGTGCTGGGTGCTCAGTGCTCGGGTGCTGGGTGCTCAGTGCTCGGGGTGCTCGGTGCTCAGTGCTCGTTGTGCTCGGTGCTCATTCTCAGGGTGCTGGGTGCTCAGTGCACAGGGTGCTGGGTGCTCAGTGCTCAGGGTCCTCGGTGCTCAGTACTCAGGGTGCTCAGTACTCAGCGTGCTTTGTGCTCAGTGCTCAGGGTGCTGTGTGCTCAGTACTCAGGGTGCTGGGTGCTCAGTGCTCAGGGTGCTGGGTGCACAGTGCTCAGGGTGCTGGGTGCTCAGTGCTCGGGGTGCTCGGTGCTCAGTACTCAGGGTGCTGGGTGCTCAGTGCTCAGGGTGCTGGGTGCACAGTGCTCAGGGTGCTGGGTGCTCAGTACTCGGGGTGCTTGGTGCTCAGTACTCAGGGTGCTGGGTGCTCAGTACTCAGGGTGCTGGGTGCTCAGTACTCAGGGTGCTCGGTGCTCAGAACTCAGGGTGCTGGGTGCTCAGTGCTCAGGTGCTGGGTGCTAAGTACTCAGGGTGCTGGGTGCTCAGTACTCAGGGTGCTGGGTGCTCAGTGCTCAGGGTGCTGGGTGCTCAGTACTCAGGGTGCTGGGTGCTCAGCACTCAGGGTGCTCAGTACTCAGGGTGCTTGGTGCTCAGTGCTCAGGGTGCTGGGTGCTCAGTACTCAGGGTGCTCAGTACTCAGGGTGCTGGGTGCTCAGTGCTCGGGGTGCTGGATGCTCAGTGCTCAGGGTGATCGGTGCTCAGTACTCAGGATGCTGGGTGCTCAGTACTCAGGGTGCTGTGTGCTCAGTACTCAGGGTGCTGGGTGCTCAGTCCTCAGGGTGCTCAGTGCTCAGGGTGCTGGGTGCTCAGTGCTCGGGGTGCTAGGTGCTCAGTACTCAGGTTGCTGAGTGCTCAGTACTCAGGTTGCTGGGTGCTCAGTACTCAGGGTGCTGGGTGCTCAGTGCTCAGGGTGCTCAGTGCTCAGTACTCATGGTGCTGGGTGCTCAGTACTCAGGGTGCTGGGTGCTCAGTGCTCGGGTTGGTGGGTGCTCATTACTCAGGGTGCTGGGTGCTCAGTGCTCGGGGTGCTCGGTGCTCAGTACTCAAGGTGCTGGGTGCTCAGTGCTCACGGTGCTGGGTGCTCAGTCCTCGGGGTGCTCCGTGCTCAGTGCTCAGGGTGCTGGGTGCTCAGTACTCAGGGTGCTCGGTGCTCAGTACTAAGGGTGCTCAGTGCTCAGTACTCAGAGTGCTTTGTGCTCAGTGCTCAGGGTGTTCAGTGCTCAGTACTCAGCGTGCTTTGTGCTCAGTGCTCAGGGTGCTGGGTGCTCAGTGCTCGGGGTGCTGGGTGCTCAGTACTCAGGGTGCTGGGTGCTCAGTACTCAGTGTGCTGGGTGCTCAGTGCTCAGTACTCAGGGTGCTGGGTGCTCAGTGCTTAGAGTGTTGGGTGCTCAGTACTCAGGGTGCTGGGTGCTCAGTTCTCAGTGCTCAGGGTGCTCAGTGCTCAGAGTGCTCAGTGTTCACGGTGCTGGGTGCTCAGGGTGCTGGGTGCTCAGTGCTCGGCGTGCTGGGTGCTCAGTGCTCAGTGCTCAGGGTGCTGGGTGCTCAGTGCTCAGTGCTCAGGGTGCTGGGTGTTCAGTACTCAGGGTGCTCCGTGCTCAGTGCTCTGGGTGCTAGGTGCTCAGTACTCAGGGTGCTGGGTGCTCAGTCCTCAGGGTGCTCAGTACTCAGGGTGCTCGGTGCTCAGTGCTCAGTACTCAGGGTGCTCAGTGCTCAGTACTCAGAGTGCTTTGTGCTCAGTGCTCAGGGTGTTCAGTGCTCAGTACTCAGCGTGCTTTGTGCTCAGTGCTCAGGGTGCTGGGTGCTCAGTGCTCGGGGTGCTGGGTGCTCAGTGCTCGGGGTGTTGGGTGCTCAGTGATCGGGGTGCTGGGTGCTCAGTGCTCGGGGTGCTGGGTGCTCATTGCTCGGGGTGCTGGGTGCTCAGTGCTCGGGGTGCTCGGTGCTCAGTGCTCGGGATGCTGGGTGCTCAGTACTCGGGGTGCTCGGTGCTCAGTACTCAGGGTGCTGGGTGTTCAGTGCTCAGGGTGCTGGGTGCTCAGTGCTCGGGGTGCTGGGTGCTCGGTGCTCAGGTTGCTGGGTGCTCAGTACTCGGGGTGCTGGGTGCTCAGTACTCAGGGTGCTGGGTGCTCATTGCTCGGGGTGCTGGGTGCTCAGTGCTACGGGTGCTGGGTGCTCAGTGCTCGGGGTGCTGGGTGCTCAGTGCTCGGAGCGCTGGGTGCTCAGTGCTCGGGGTGCTCGGTGCTCAGTACTCAGGGTGCTGGGTGCTCAGTGCTCAGGGTGCTCGGTGCTCAGTACTCAGGGTGCTGGGTGCTCAGTGCTCGGTGTGCTCGGTGCTCAGTACGTTGGGTGCTCAGTACTCAGGGTGCTTTGTGCTCAGTGCTCAGGGTGATAGGTGCTCAGTACTCAGGGTGCTCAGTACTCAGAGTGCTGGGTGCTCAGGGGTCGGGGTGCTGGGAGCTCAGTACTCAGGGTGCCGGGTGCTCAGTGCTCGGGGTGCTGGGTGCTGAGTGCTCAGGGTGCTGGGTGCTCAGTACTCGGGGTGCTCGGTGCTCAGTACTTAGGGTGGTGGGTGCTCAGTACTCAGGGTGCTGGGTGCTCAGTACTCAGGGTGCTCGCTGCTCAGTACTCAGGGTGCTGGGTGCTCAGTGCTCAGGGTGCAGGGAGCTCAGTACTCAGGGTGCTCGGTGCTCAGTACTCAGGGTGATCGGTGGTCAGTCCTCAGGGTGCTCAGTACTCAGGGTGCTGGGTGCTTAGTGCTCTGGTTGCTCAGTACTCAGTGTGCTGGGTGCTCAGTACTCAGGGTGCTGGGTGCTCAGTGCTCGGGGTGCTGGGTGCTCAGTACTCAGGGTGCTGGGTGCTCAGTGCTCAGGGTGCTGGGTGCTCAGTACTCAGGGTGCTGGGTGCTCAGTACTCAGTGCTCGTGGTCCTGGGTTCTCAGCCCTCTGGGTGCTTAGTGCACAGTACTCAGGGTGCTGGGTGCTCAGTATTCAAGGTGCTCAGTGCTCGGGGTGCTGGGTGCTCAGTACTCAGGGTGCTGATTGCTCAGTACTCAGGGTGCTGGGTGCTCATTCTCGGGGTGCTGGGTGCTCAGTGCTCGGGGTGCTGGGTGCTCAGTACTCGGGGTGCTGGTTGCTCAGTGCTCAGCGTGCTGGGTGCTCAGTACTCAGGGTGCTCGGTTCTCAGTACTCAGGGTGCTGGGTGCTCATTCTCGGGGTGCTGGGTGCTCAGTGCTCAGGGTGCTGGGTGCTCAGTGCTCAGGGTCCTCGGTGCTCAGTACTCAGGGTGCTCAGTACTCAGCGTGCTTTGTGCTCAGTGCTCAGGGTGCTGAGTGCTCAGTACTCAGGGTGCTGGGTGCTCAGTACTCGGGGAGCTGGGTGCTCATTACACAGGGTGCTGGGTGCTCAGTACTCTTGGTGCTGGGTGCTCAGTACTCAGGGTGCTGTTTGCTCAGTGCTCGGGGTGCTCGGTGCTCAGTGCTCAGGATGCTCGGTGCTCAGTACTTTTGGTGCTGGGTGCTCAGTACTCGGGGTGCTGGTTGCTCAGTGCTCAGCGTGCTGGGTGCTCAGTACTCAGGGTGCTCGGTTCTCAGTACTCAGGGTGCTGGGTGCTCATTCTCGGGGTGCTGGGTGCTCAGTGCTCAGGGTGCTGGGTGCTCAGTGCTCAGGGTCCTCGGTGCTCAGTACTCAGGGTGCTCAGTACTCAGCGTGCTTTGTGCTCAGTGCTCAGGGTGCTGGGTGCTCAGTACTCAGGGTGCTGGGTGCTCAGTACTCGGGGAGCTGGGTGCTCATTACACAGGGTGCTGGGTGCTCAGTGCTCGGGGTGCTCGCTGCTCAGTACTCTTGGTGCTGGGTGCTCAGTACTCAGGGTGCTGGGTGCTCAGTGCTCGGGGTGCTCGGTGCTCAGTGCTCAGGATGCTCGGTGCTCAGTACTTTTGGTGCTGGGTGCTCAGTACTCAGGGTGCTGGGTGCTCAGTGCTCGGGGTGCTCGGTGCTCAGTACTCAGGGTGCTGGGTTCTCAGTGCTCAGGGTGCTGGGTGCTCAGTACTCAGGGTGCTGGTTGCTCAGTGCTCAGGGTGCTGGGTCCTCAGTACTCAGGGTGCTCGGTGCTCAGTGCTCAGGGTGCTGGGTGCTCAGTGCTCGGGGTGCTCGGTGCTCAGTACTCAGGGTGCTGGGTGCTCAGTGCTCGGGGTGCTGGGTGCTCAGTGCTCAGGGTGCTGGGTGCTCAGTACTCAGGGTGCTCGGTGCTCAGAACTCAGGGTGCTGGGTGCTCAGTGCTCAGGTGCTGGGTGCTAAGTACTCAGGGTGCTGGGTGCTCAGTACTCAGGGTGCTGGGTGCTCAGTGCTCAGGGTGCTGGGTGCTCCGTACTCAGGGTGCTTGGTGCTAAGCACTCAGGGTGCTCAGTACTCAGGGTGCTGGGTGCTCAGTGCTCGGGGTGCTGGGTGCTCAGTACTCAGGGTGCTGGGTGCTCAGTCCTCAGGGAGCTCAGTGCTCAGGGTGCTGGGTGCTCAGTGCTCGGGGTGCTCGGTGCTCAGTACTCAGGTTGCTGAGTGCTCAGTACTCAGGTTGCTGGGTGCTCAGTACTCAGGGTGCTGGGTGCTCAGTGCTCGGGGTGCTGGGTGCTCAGTGCTCGGGGTGCTGGGTGCTCAGTGCTCGGGGTGCTGGGTGCTCAGTGCTCAGGGTGCTGGGTGCTCAGTGCTCAGGGTGCTGGGTGCTCAGTGCTCGGGGTGCTGGGTGCTCAGTACTCAGGGTGCTGGGTGCTCAGTGCTCGGGGTGCTGGATGCTCAGTGCTCAGGTTGCTGGGTGCTCAGTGCTCGGGGTGCTGGGTGCTCAGTGCTCAGTACTCAGGGTGCTGGGTGCTCAGTGCTCAGGGTGCTGGGTGCTCAGTACTCAGGGTACTCGGTGCTCAGTACTCAGGGTGCTGGGTGATCAGTGCTCGGGGTGCTGGGTGCTCAGTGCTCAGGGTGCTGGGTGCTCAGTACTCAGGGTACTCGGTGCTCAGTACTCAGGGTGCTGGGTGCTCAGTGCTCGGGGTGCTCGGTGCTCAGTGCTCGGGGTGCTGGGTGCTCAGTACTCGGGGTGCTCAGTGCTCAGTACTCAGGGTGCTGGGTGCTCAGTGCTCACGGTGCTGGGTGCTCAGTGCTCGGGGTGCTGGCTGCTCGGTGCTCAGGTTGCTGGGTGCTCAGTACTCGGGGTGCTGGGTGCTCAGTACTCAGGGTGCTGGGTGCTCATTGCTCGGGGTGCTGGGTGCTCAGTGCTCAGGGTGCTGGGTGCTCAGTGCTCGGGGTGCTGGGTGCTCAGTACTCGGGGTGCTGGGTGCTCAGTGCTCAGGGTGCTGGGTCTCAGTGCTTGGGGTACTGGGTACACAGTGCTCAGTACACAGGGTGCTGGGTGCTCAGTGCTCGGGGTGCTGGGTGCTCAGTGCTCAGTACTCAGGGTGCTGGGTGCTCAGTGCTCAGGGTGCTGGGTGCTCAGTACTCAGGGTACTCGGTGCTCAGTACTCAGGGTGCTGGGTGATCAGTGCTCAGGGAGCTTTGTGCTCAGTACTCAGGGTGCTGGGTGCTCAGTGCTCAGGGTGCTGGGTCCTCAGTGCTCAGGGTGCTGGGTGCTTAGTGCTCGGGGTGCTGGGTGCTCAGTACTCAGGGTGCTGGGTGCTCAGTACTCGGGGTGCTGGGTGCTCAGTACTCAGGGAGCTGGGTGCTCAGTACTCAGGGTGCTGGGTGCTCAGTACTCGGGTGCTGGGTGCTCAGTACTCAGGGTGCTGGGTGCTCAGTGCTCAGGGTGCTGGGTGCTCAGTACTCAGGGTGCTGGGTGCTCAGTACTCAGGGTGCTCGGTGCTCAGTACTCAGGGTGCTGGGTGCTCAGTGCTCAGGGTGCTGGGTCCTCAGTGCTCAGGGTGCTGGGTGCTTAGTGCTCGGGGTGCTGGGTGCTCAGTACTCAGGGTGCTGGGTGCTCAGTACTCGGGGTGCTGGGTGCTCAGTACTCAGGGTGCTGGGTGCTCATTGCTCGGGGTGCTGGGTGCTCAGTGCTCGGGGTGCTGGGTGCTCAGTGCTCGGGGTGCTGGGTGCTCAGTACTCGGGGTGCTGGGTGCTCAGTGCTCAGGTTGCTGGGTCTCAGTGCTTGGGGTACTGGGTACTCAGTGCTCAGTACACAGGGTGCTGGGTGCTCAGTGCTCAGGGTGCTGGGTGCTCAGTGCTCAGTACTCAGGGTGCTGGGTGCTCAGTGCTCAGGGTGCTGGGTGCTCAGTACTCAGGGTACTCGGTGCTCAGTACTCAGGGTGCTGGGTGATCAGTGCTCAGGGAGCTTTGTGCTCAGTACTCAGTGTGCTGGGTGCTCAGTACTCAGGGTGCTGTGTGCTCAGTACTCAGGGTGCTCGGTGCTCAGTACTCAGGTTGCTGGGTGCTCAGTTCTCAGGGTGCTGGGTCCTCAGTGCTCAGGGTGCTGGGTGCTTAGTGCTCGGGGTGCTGGGTGCTCAGTACTCAGGGTGCTGGGTGCTCAGTACTCGGGGTGCTGGGTGCTCAGTACTCAGGGAGCTGGGTGCTCAGTACTCAGGGTGCTGGGTGCTCAGTACTCGGGTGCTGGGTGCTCAGTACTCAGGGTGCTGGGTGCTCAGTGCTCGGGGTGCTGGGTGCTCAGTGCTCAGTACTCAGGGTGCTGGGTGCTCAGTGCTCGGGGTGCTGGGTGCTCAGTGCTCAGTACTCAGGGTGCTGGGTGCTCAGTGCTCAGGGTGCTGGGTGCTCAGTGCTCAGGGTGCTGGGTACTCAGTGCTCGGGGTGCTGGGTGCTCAGTACTCAGGGTGCTGGGTGCTCAGGACTCAGGGTGCTCAGTGCTCAGTACTCAGGGTGCTCAGTGATCAGTACTCAGGGTGCTCAGTGCTCAGGGTGCTCTGTGCTCAGTGCTCGGGGCGCTGGGTGCTCAGTCCTCAGGGTGCTGTGTGCTCAGTGCTCAGGGTGCTCGGTGCTCAGTGCTCAGGGTGCTGGGTGCTCAGTACTCAGGGTGCTGGGTGCTCAGTGCTCGGGGTCCTGGGTGCTCAGTACTCAGGGTGCTGGGTGCTCAGTGCTCAGGGTGCTGGGTGCTCAGTGCTCAGGGTGCTCGGTGCTTAGTACTCAGGGTGCTCGGTGCTCGAGGTGCTGGGTGCTCAGTGCTCAGGGTGCTTAGTGCTCAGTGCTCGGGGTGCTGGGTGCTCAGTGCTCGGGGTGCTGGGTGCTCAGTGCTCAGGGTGCTGGGTGCTCAGTGCTCGGGGTGCTGGGTGCTCAGTACTCGGGGTGCTCGGTGCTCAGTACTCAGGGTGCTGGGTGCTCAGTGCTCAGGGCGCTGGGTGCTCAGTACTTAGGGTGCTGGGTGCTCGGTGCTCAGTACGCTGGGTGCTCAGTACTCAGGGTGCTGGCTGCTCAGTACTCAGGGTGCTCGGTGCTCAGTACTCACGGTGCTCGGTGCTCAGTACTCAGGGTGCTGGGTGCTCAGTGCTCGGGGTGCTGGGTGCTCATTACTCAGGGGGCTGGGTGCTCAGTACTCAGGGTGCTCAGTGCTTGGGGTGCTCGGTGCTCAGTACTCAGGGTGCTGGGTGCTCAGTGCTCAGGGTGCTGGGTGCTCAGTACTCAGGGTGCTGGGTGCTCAGTACTCGGGGTGCTCGGTGCTCAGTACTCAGGGTGCTGGGTGCTCAGTGCTCAGGGTGCTGGGTGCTCAGTACTCAGGGTGCTGGGTGCTCGGTGCTCAGTACGCTGGGTGCTCAGTACTCAGGGTGCTGGCTGCTCAGTAATCAGGGTGCTCGGTGCTCAGTACTCGGGGCGCTGGGTGCTCAGTCCTCAGGGTGCTGTGTGCTCAGTGCTCAGGGTGCTCGGTGCTCAGTGCTCAGGGTGCTGGGTGCTCAGTACTCAGGGTGCTGGGTGCTCAGTGCTCGGGGTGCTGGGTGCTCAGTACTCAGGGTGCTGGGTGCTCAGTGCTCAGGGTGCTGGGTGCTCAGCGCTCAGGGTGCTCGGTGCTTAGTACTCAGGGTGCTCGGTGCTCGAGGTGCTGGGTGCTCAGTGCTCAGGGTGCTGGGTGCTCAGTGCTCGGGGTGCTGGGTGCTCAGTGCTCGGGGTGCTCGGTGCTCAGTGCTCGGGGTGCTGGGTGCTCAGTACTCGGGGTGCTCAGTGCTCAGTACTCAGGGTGCTGGGTGCTCAGTGCTCACGGTGCTGGGTGCTCAGTGCTCGGGGTGCTGGCTGCTCGGTGCTCAGGTTGCTGCGTGCTCAGTACTCGGGGTGCTGGGTGCTCAGTACTCAGGGTGCTGGGTGCTCATTGCTCGGGGTGCTGGGTGCTCAGTGCTCGGGGTGCTGGGTGCTCAGTGCTCGGGGTGCTGGGTGCTCAGTACTCGGGGTGCTGGGTGCTCAGTGCTCAGGTTGCTGGGTCTCAGTGCTTGGGGTACTGGGTACTCAGTGCTCAGTACACAGGGTGCTGGGTGCTCAGTGCTCGGGGTGCTGGGTGCTCAGTGCTCAGTACTCAGGGTGCTGGGTGCTCAGTGCTCAGGGTGCTGGGTGCTCAGTACTCAGGGTACTCGGTGCTCAGTACTCAGGGTGCTGGGTGATCAGTGCTCAGGGAGCTTTGTGCTCAGTACTCAGTGTGCTGGGTGCTCAGTACTCAGGGTGCTGTGTGCTCAGTACTCAGGGTGCTCGGTGCTCAGTACTCAGGTTGCTGGGTGCTCAGTTCTCAGGGTGCTGGGTCCTCAGTGCTCAGGGTGCTGGGTGCTTAGTGCTCGGGGTGCTGGGTGCTCAGTACTCAGGGTGCTGGGTGCTCAGTACTCGGGGTGCTGGGTGCTCAGTACTCAGGGAGCTGGGTGCTCAGTACTCAGGGTGCTGGGTGCTCAGTACTCGGGTGCTGGGTGCTCAGTACTCAGGGTGCTGGGTGCTCAGTGCTCGGGGTGCTGGGTGCTCAGTGCTCAGTACTCAGGGTGCTGGGTGCTCAGTGCTCGGGGTGCTGGGTGCTCAGTGCTCAGTACTCAGGGTGCTGGGTGCTCAGTGCTCAGGGTGCTGGGTGCTCAGTGCTCAGGGTGCTGGGTACTCAGTGCTCGGGGTGCTGGGTGCTCAGTACTCAGGGTGCTGGGTGCTCAGGACTCAGGGTGCTCAGTGCTCAGTACTCAGGGTGCTCAGTGATCAGTACTCAGGGTGCTCAGTGCTCAGGGTGCTCTGTGCTCAGTGCTCGGGGCGCTGGGTGCTCAGTCCTCAGGGTGCTGTGTGCTCAGTGCTCAGGGTGCTCGGTGCTCAGTGCTCAGGGTGCTGGGTGCTCAGTACTCAGGGTGCTGGGTGCTCAGTGCTCGGGGTCCTGGGTGCTCAGTACTCAGGGTGCTGGGTGCTCAGTGCTCAGGGTGCTGGGTGCTCAGTGCTCAGGGTGCTCGGTGCTTAGTACTCAGGGTGCTCGGTGCTCGAGGTGCTGGGTGCTCAGTGCTCAGGGTGCTTAGTGCTCAGTGCTCGGGGTGCTGGGTGCTCAGTGCTCGGGGTGCTGGGTGCTCAGTGCTCAGGGTGCTGGGTGCTCAGTGCTCGGGGTGCTGGGTGCTCAGTACTCGGGGTGCTCGGTGCTCAGTACTCAGGGTGCTGGGTGCTCAGTGCTCAGGGCGCTGGGTGCTCAGTACTTAGGGTGCTGGGTGCTCGGTGCTCAGTACGCTGGGTGCTCAGTACTCAGGGTGCTGGCTGCTCAGTACTCAGGGTGCTCGGTGATCAGTACTCACGGTGCTCGGTGCTCAGTACTCAGGGTGCTGGGTGCTCAGTGCTCGGGGTGCTGGGTGCTCAGTGCTCAGGGTGCTGGGTGCTCAGTGCTCAGGGTGCTGGGTGCACAGTGCTCGGGGTGCTGGGTGCTCAGTGCTTGGGGTGCTCGTTGCTCAGTGCTCGGGGTGCTGGGTGCTCAGTGCTCAGTACTCAGGGTGCTGGGTGCTCAGTGCTCGGGGTGCTGGGTGCTCAGTGCTCAGTACTCAGGGTGCTGGGTGCTCAGTGCTCAGGGTGCTGGGTGCTCATTGCTCAATGTGCTGGGTGATCAGTGCTCAGGGTGCTGGGTACTCAGTGCTCAGGGTGCTGGGTACTCAGTGCTCGGGGTGCTGGGTGCTCAGTACTCGGGGTGCTGGGTGCTCAGTACTCAGGGTGCTCAGTGCTCAGTACTCAGGGTGCTCAGTGCTCAGGGTGCTGTGTGCTCAGTGCTCAGGGTGCTGGGTGCTCAGTCCTCAGGGTGCTGGGTGCTCAGTGCTCAGGGTGCTCGGTGCTCAGTGCTCAGGGTGCTGGGTGCTCAGTGCTCGGGGTGCTGGGCGCTCATTACTCAGGGTGCTGGGTGCTCAGTATTCAGGGTGCTCAGTGCTTGTGGTGCTGGGTGCTCAGTACTCAGGGTGCTCAGTGCTTGGGGTGTTGGGTGCTTAGTACTCAGGGTGCTGGGTGCTCAGTGCTCAGGGTGCTGGGTGCTCAGTTCTCAGGGTGCTGGGTGCTCAGTACTCAGGGTGCTGGGTGCTCAGTGCTCGAGGTGTTGGGTGCTCAGTGCTTGGGGTGCTGGGTGCTCAGTGCTCAGGGTGCTGGGTGCTCAGTGCTCAGGGTGCTGGGTGATCAGTGCTCGGGGTGCTGGGTGCTCAGTGCTCGGGGCGCTGGTTGCTCAGTGCTCGGGGTGCTCGGTGCTCAGTGCTCGGGGTGCTGGGTGCTCAGTGCTCAGTACTCAGGGTGCTGGGTGCTCAGTGCTCGGGGTGCTGGATGCTCAGTGCTCAGGTTGCTGGGTGCTCAGTGCTCGGGGTGCTGGGTGCTCAGTGCTCAGTACTCAGGGTGCTGGGTGCTCAGTGCTCAGGGTGCTGGGTGCTCAGTACTCAGGGTACTCGGTGCTCAGTACTCAGGGTGCTGGGTGATCAGTGCTCGGGGTGCTGGGTGCTCAGTGCTCAGGGTGCTGGGTGCTCAGTACTCAGGGTACTCGGTGCTCAGTACTCAGGGTGCTGGGTGCTCAGTGCTCGGGGTGCTCGGTGCTCAGTGCTCGGGGTGCTGGGTGCTCAGTACTCGGGGTGCTCAGTGCTCAGTACTCAGGGTGCTGGGTGCTCAGTGCTCACGGTGCTGGGTGCTCAGTGCTCGGGGTGCTGGCTGCTCGGTGCTCAGGTTGCTGGGTGCTCAGTACTCGGGGTGCTGGGTGCTCAGTACTCAGGGTGCTGGGTGCTCATTGCTCGGGGTGCTGGGTGCTCAGTGCTCAGGGTGCTGGGTGCTCAGTGCTCGGGGTGCTGGGTGCTCAGTACTCGGGGTACTGGGTGCTCAGTGCTCAGGGTGCTGGGTCTCAGTGCTTGGGGTACTGGGTACACAGTGCTCAGTACACAGGGTGCTGGGTGCTCAGTGCTCGGGGTGCTGGGTGCTCATTGCTCAGTACTCAGGGTGCTGGGTGCTCAGTGCTCAGGGTGCTGGGTGCTCAGTACTCAGGGTACTCGGTGCTCAGTACTCAGGGTGCTGGGTGATCAGTGCTCAGGGAGCTTTGTGCTCAGTACTCAGTGTGCTGGGTGCTCAGTACTCAGGGTGCTGGGTGCTCAGTACACAGGGTGCTCGGTGCTCAGTACTCAGGGTGCTGGGTGCTCAGTGCTCAGGGTGCTGGGTCCTCAGTGCTCAGGGTGCTGGGTGCTTAGTGCTCGGGGTGCTGGGTGCTCAGTACTCAGGGTGCTGGGTGCTCAGTACTCGGGGTGCTGGGTGCTCAGTACTCAGGGAGCTGGGTGCTCAGTACTCAGGGTGCTGGGTGCTCAGTACTCGGGTGCTGGGTGCTCAGTACTCAGGGTGCTGGGTGCTCAGTGCTCGGGGTGCTGGGTGCTCAGTGCTCAGTACTCAGGGTGCTGGGTGCTCAGTGCTCGGGGTGCTGGGTGCTCAGTGCTCAGTACTCAGGGTGCTGGGTGCTCAGTGCTCAGGGTGCTGGGTGCTCAGTGCTCAGGGTGCTGGGTACTCAGTGCTCGGGGTGCTGGGTGCTCAGTACTCAGGGGGCTGGGTGCTCAGGACTCAGGGTGCTCAGTGCTCAGTACTCAGGGTGCTCAGTGATCAGTACTCAGGGTGCTCAGTGCTCAGGGTGCTCTGTGCTCAGTGCTCGGGGCGCTGGGTGCTCAGTCCTCAGGGTGCTGTGTGCTCAGTGCTCAGGGTGCTCGGTGCTCAGTGCTCAGGGTGCTGGGTGCTCAGTACTCAGGGTGCTGGGTGCTCAGTGCTCGGGGTGCTGGGTGCTCAGTACTCAGGGTGCTGGGTGCTCAGTGCTCAGGGTGCTGGGTGCTCAGCGCTCAGGGTGCTCGGTGCTTAGTACTCAGGGTGCTCGGTGCTCGAGGTGCTGGGTGCTCAGTGCTCAGGGTGCTGGGTGCTCAGTGCTCGGGGTGCTGGGTGCTCAGTGCTCGGGGTGCTCGGTGCTCAGTGCTCGGGGTGCTGGGTGCTCAGTACTCGGGGTGCTCAGTGCTCAGTACTCAGGGTGCTGGGTGCTCAGTGCTCACGGTGCTGGGTGCTCAGTGCTCGGGGTGCTGGCTGCTCGGTGCTCAGGTTGCTGCGTGCTCAGTACTCGGGGTGCTGGGTGCTCAGTACTCAGGGTGCTGGGTGCTCATTGCTCGGGGTGCTGGGTGCTCAGTGCTCGGGGTGCTGGGTGCTCAGTGCTCGGGGTGCTGGGTGCTCAGTACTCGGGGTGCTGGGTGCTCAGTGCTCAGGGTGCTGGGTCTCAGTGCTTGGGGTACTGGGTACTCAGTGCTCAGTACACAGGGTGCTGGGTGCTCAGTGCTCGGGGTGCTGGGTGCTCAGTGCTCAGTACTCAGGGTGCTGGGTGCTCAGTGCTCAGGGTGCTGGGTGCTCAGTACTCAGGGTACTCGGTGCTCAGTACTCAGGGTGCTGGGTGATCAGTGCTCAGGGAGCTTTGTGCTCAGTACTCAGTGTGCTGGGTGCTCAGTACTCAGGGTGCTGTGTGCTCAGTACTCAGGGTGCTCGGTGCTCAGTACTCAGGTTGCTGGGTGCTCAGTTCTCAGGGTGCTGGGTCCTCAGTGCTCAGGGTGCTGGGTGCTTAGTGCTCGGGGTGCTGGGTGCTCAGTACTCAGGGTGCTGGGTGCTCAGTACTCGGGGTGCTGGGTGCTCAGTACTCAGGGAGCTGGGTGCTCAGTACTCAGGGTGCTGGGTGCTCAGTACTCGGGTGCTGGGTGCTCAGTACTCAGGGTGCTGGGTGCTCAGTGCTCGGGGTGCTGGGTGCTCAGTGCTCAGTACTCAGGGTGCTGGGTGCTCAGTGCTCGGGGTGCTGGGTGCTCAGTGCTCAGTACTCAGGGTGCTGGGTGCTCAGTGCTCAGGGTGCTGGGTGCTCAGTGCTCAGGGTGCTGGGTACTCAGTGCTCGGGGTGCTGGGTGCTCAGTACTCAGGGTGCTGGGTGCTCAGGACTCAGGGTGCTCAGTGCTCAGTACTCAGGGTGCTCAGTGATCAGTACTCAGGGTGCTCAGTGCTCAGGGTGCTCTGTGCTCAGTGCTCGGGGCGCTGGGTGCTCAGTCCTCAGGGTGCTGTGTGCTCAGTGCTCAGGGTGCTCGGTGCTCAGTGCTCAGGGTGCTGGGTGCTCAGTACTCAGGGTGCTGGGTGCTCAGTGCTCGGGGTCCTGGGTGCTCAGTACTCAGGGTGCTGGGTGCTCAGTGCTCAGGGTGCTGGGTGCTCAGTGCTCAGGGTGCTCGGTGCTTAGTACTCAGGGTGCTCGGTGCTCGAGGTGCTGGGTGCTCAGTGCTCAGGGTGCTTAGTGCTCAGTGCTCGGGGTGCTGGGTGCTCATTACTCAGGGTGCTGGGTGCTCAGTATTCAGGGTGCTCAGTGCATGTGGTGCTGGATGCTCAGTACTCAGGGTGCTCAATGCTTGGGGTGTTGGGTACTTAGTACTCAGGGTGCTGGGTGCTCAGTGCTCAGGGTGCTGGGTGCTCAGTACTCAGGGTGCTGGGTGCTCAGTACTCAGGGTGCTGGGTGCTCAGTGCTCAGGGTGCTGGGTGCTCAGTGCTCGGGGTGCTGGGTGCTCAGTGCTCAGGGTGCTGGGTGCTCAGTGCTCACGTGCTGTGTGATCAGTGCTCGGGGTGCTGGGTGCTCAGTGCTCGGGGCGCTGGGTGCTCAGTGCTCGGGGTGCTCGGTGCTCAGTGCTCGGGGTGCTGGGTGCTCAGTACTCAGGGTGCTCAGTGCTCAATACTCAGGGTGCTGGGTGCTCAGTGCTCAGTGTGCTGGGTGATCAGTGCTCGGGGTGCTGGCTGCTCGGTTCTCAGGTTGCTGGGTGCTCAGTACTCGGGGTGCTGGGTGCTCAGTACTCAGGGTTCTGGGTGCTCATTGCTCGGGGTGCTGGGTGCTCAGTGCTCGGGGTGCTGGGTGCTCAGTGCTTGGGGTGCTGGGTGCTCAGTACTCGGGGTGCTGGGTGCTCAGTTCTCAGGGTGCTGGGTCTCAGTGCTCGGGGTACTGGGTACTCAGTGCTCAGTACACAGGGTGCTGGGTGCTCAGTGCTCGGGGTGCTGGGTGCTCAGTGCTCAGTACTCAGGGTGCTGGGTGCTCAGTGCTCGGGGTGCTGG
This sequence comes from Microtus oregoni, assembly GCF_018167655.1. Classification (NCBI taxonomy): domain Eukaryota; kingdom Metazoa; phylum Chordata; class Mammalia; order Rodentia; family Cricetidae; genus Microtus; species Microtus oregoni. The sequence continues at coordinate 77,696 of NW_024543522.1, read as the reverse complement.
GTGCTCAGTACTCAGGGTACTTGGTGCTCAGTACTCAGGGTGCTGGGTGATCAGTGCTCAGGGTGCTGGGTGCTCAGTACTCAGTGTGCTGGGTGCTCAGTACTCAGGGTGCTGGGTGCTCAGTACTCAGAGTGGTCGGTGCTCAGTACTCAGGGTGCTGGGTGCTCAGTGCTCAGGGTGCTGGGTCCTCAGTGCTCGGGGTGCTGGGTGCTTAGTGCTCCGGGTGCTGGGTGCTCAGTACTCAGGGTGCTGGGTGCTCAGTACTCGGGGTGCTGGGTGCACAGTACTCAGGGTGCTGGGTGCTCAGTGCTCGGGGTGCTGGGTGCTCAGTGCTCGGGGTGCTGAGTGCTCAGTGCTCGGGGTGCTGGGTGCTCAGTGCTCGGGGTGCTGGGTGCTCAGTGCTCAGGGTGCTGGGTGCTCAGTGCTCAGGGTGCTGGGTGCACAGTGCTCGGGGTGCTGGGTGCTCAGTGCTTGGGGTGCTCGTTGCTCAGTGCTCGGGGTGCTGGGTGCTCAGTGCTCAGTACTCAGGGTGCTGGGTGCTCAGTGCTCGGGGTGCTGGGTGCTCAGTGCTCAGTACTCAGGGTGCTGGGTGCTCAGTGCTCAGGGTGCTGGGTGCTCATTGCTCAATGTGCTGGGTGCTCAGTGCTCAGGGTGCTGGGTACTCAGTGCTCAGGGTGCTGGGTACTCAGTGCTCGGGGTGCTGGGTGCTCAGTACTCGGGGTGCTGGGTGCTCAGTACTCAGGGTGCTCAGTGCTCAGTACTCAGGGTGCTCAGTGCTCAGGGTGCTGTGTGCTCAGTGCTCAGGGTGCTGGGTGCTCAGTCCTCAGGGTGCTGGGTGCTCAGTGCTCAGGGTGCTCGGTGCTCAGTGCTCAGGGTGCTGGGTGCTCAGTGCTCGGGGTGCTGGGCGCTCATTACTCAGGGTGCTGGGTGCTCAGTATTCAGGGTGCTCAGTGCTTGTGGTGCTGGGTGCTCAGTACTCAGGGTGCTCAGTGCTTGGGGTGTTGGGTGCTTAGTACTCAGGGTGCTGGGTGCTCAGTGCTCAGGGTGCTGGGTGCTCAGTTCTCAGGGTGCTGGGTGCTCAGTACTCAGGGTGCTGGGTGCTCAGTGCTCGAGGTGTTGGGTGCTCAGTGCTTGGGGTGCTGGGTGCTCAGTGCTCAGGGTGCTGGGTGCTCAGTGCTCAGGGTGCTGGGTGATCAGTGCTCGGGGTGCTGGGTGCTCAGTGCTCGGGGCGCTGGTTGCTCAGTGCTCGGGGTGCTCGTTGCTCAGTGCTCGGGGTGCTGGGTGCTCAGTGCTCAGTACTCAGGGTGCTGGGTGCTCAGTGCTCGGGGTGCTGGATGCTCAGTGCTCAGGTTGCTGGGTGCTCAGTGCTCGGGGTGCTGGGTGCTCAGTGCTCAGTACTCAGGGTGCTGGGTGCTCAGTGCTCAGGGTGCTGGGTGCTCAGTACTCAGGGTACTCGGTGCTCAGTACTCAGGGTGCTGGGTGATCAGTGCTCGGGGTGCTGGGTGCTCAGTGCTCAGGGTGCTGGGTGCTCAGTACTCAGGGTACTCGGTGCTCAGTACTCAGGGTGCTGGGTGCTCAGTGCTCGGGGTGCTCGGTGCTCAGTGCTCGGGGTGCTGGGTGCTCAGTACTCGGGGTGCTCAGTGCTCAGTACTCAGGGTGCTGGGTGCTCAGTGCTCACGGTGCTGGGTGCTCAGTGCTCGGGGTGCTGGCTGCTCGGTGCTCAGGTTGCTGGGTGCTCAGTACTCGGGGTGCTGGGTGCTCAGTACTCAGGGTGCTGGGTGCTCATTGCTCGGGGTGCTGGGTGCTCAGTGCTCAGGGTGCTGGGTGCTCAGTGCTCGGGGTGCTGGGTGCTCAGTACTCGGGGTACTGGGTGCTCAGTGCTCAGGGTGCTGGGTCTCAGTGCTTGGGGTACTGGGTACACAGTGCTCAGTACACAGGGTGCTGGGTGCTCAGTGCTCGGGGTGCTGGGTGCTCAGTGCTCAGTACTCAGGGTGCTGGGTGCTCAGTGCTCAGGGTGCTGGGTGCTCAGTACTCAGGGTACTCGGTGCTCAGTACTCAGGGTGCTGGGTGATCAGTGCTCAGGGAGCTTTGTGCTCAGTACTCAGTGTGCTGGGTGCTCAGTACTCAGGGTGCTGGGTGCTCAGTACACAGGGTGCTCGGTGCTCAGTACTCAGGGTGCTGGGTGCTCAGTGCTCAGGGTGCTGGGTCCTCAGTGCTCAGGGTGCTGGGTGCTTAGTGCTCGGGGTGCTGGGTGCTCAGTACTCAGGGTGCTGGGTGCTCAGTACTCGGGGTGCTGGGTGCTCAGTACTCAGGGAGCTGGGTGCTCAGTACTCAGGGTGCTGGGTGCTCAGTACTCGGGTGCTGGGTGCTCAGTACTCAGGGTGCTGGGTGCTCAGTGCTCGGGGTGCTGGGTGCTCAGTGCTCAGTACTCAGGGTGCTGGGTGCTCAGTGCTCGGGGTGCTGGGTGCTCAGTGCTCAGTACTCAGGGTGCTGGGTGCTCAGTGCTCAGGGTGCTGGGTGCTCAGTGCTCAGGGTGCTGGGTACTCAGTGCTCGGGGTGCTGGGTGCTCAGTACTCAGGGGGCTGGGTGCTCAGGACTCAGGGTGCTCAGTGCTCAGTACTCAGGGTGCTCAGTGATCAGTACTCAGGGTGCTCAGTGCTCAGGGTGCTCTGTGCTCAGTGCTCGGGGCGCTGGGTGCTCAGTCCTCAGGGTGCTGTGTGCTCAGTGCTCAGGGTGCTCGGTGCTCAGTGCTCAGGGTGCTGGGTGCTCAGTACTCAGGGTGCTGGGTGCTCAGTGCTCGGGGTGCTGGGTGCTCAGTACTCAGGGTGCTGGGTGCTCAGTGCTCAGGGTGCTGGGTGCTCAGCGCTCAGGGTGCTCGGTGCTTAGTACTCAGGGTGCTCGGTGCTCGAGGTGCTGGGTGCTCAGTGCTCAGGGTGCTGGGTGCTCAGTGCTCGGGGTGCTGGGTGCTCAGTGCTCGGGGTGCTCGGTGCTCAGTGCTCGGGGTGCTGGGTGCTCAGTACTCGGGGTGCTCAGTGCTCAGTACTCAGGGTGCTGGGTGCTCAGTGCTCACGGTGCTGGGTGCTCAGTGCTCGGGGTGCTGGCTGCTCGGTGCTCAGGTTGCTGCGTGCTCAGTACTCGGGGTGCTGGGTGCTCAGTACTCAGGGTGCTGGGTGCTCATTGCTCGGGGTGCTGGGTGCTCAGTGCTCGGGGTGCTGGGTGCTCAGTGCTCGGGGTGCTGGGTGCTCAGTACTCGGGGTGCTGGGTGCTCAGTGCTCAGGGTGCTGGGTCTCAGTGCTTGGGGTACTGGGTACTCAGTGCTCAGTACACAGGGTGCTGGGTGCTCAGTGCTCGGGGTGCTGGGTGCTCAGTGCTCAGTACTCAGGGTGCTGGGTGCTCAGTGCTCAGGGTGCTGGGTGCTCAGTACTCAGGGTACTCGGTGCTCAGTACTCAGGGTGCTGGGTGATCAGTGCTCAGGGAGCTTTGTGCTCAGTACTCAGTGTGCTGGGTGCTCAGTACTCAGGGTGCTGTGTGCTCAGTACTCAGGGTGCTCGGTGCTCAGTACTCAGGTTGCTGGGTGCTCAGTTCTCAGGGTGCTGGGTCCTCAGTGCTCAGGGTGCTGGGTGCTTAGTGCTCGGGGTGCTGGGTGCTCAGTACTCAGGGTGCTGGGTGCTCAGTACTCGGGGTGCTGGGTGCTCAGTACTCAGGGAGCTGGGTGCTCAGTACTCAGGGTGCTGGGTGCTCAGTACTCGGGTGCTGGGTGCTCAGTACTCAGGGTGCTGGATGCTCAGTGCTCGGGGTGCTGGGTGCTCAGTGCTCAGTACTCAGGGTGCTGGGTGCTCAGTGCTCGGGGTGCTGGGTGCTCAGTGCTCAGTACTCAGGGTGCTGGGTGCTCAGTGCTCAGGGTGCTGGGTGCTCAGTGCTCAGGGTGCTGGGTACTCAGTGCTCGGGGTGCTGGGTGCTCAGTACTCAGGGTGCTGGGTGCTCAGGACTCAGGGTGCTCAGTGCTCAGTACTCAGGGTGCTCAGTGATCAGTACTCAGGGTGCTCAGTGCTCAGGGTGCTCTGTGCTCAGTGCTCGGGGCGCTGGGTGCTCAGTCCTCAGGGTGCTGTGTGCTCAGTGCTCAGGGTGCTCGGTGCTCAGTGCTCAGGGTGCTGGGTGCTCAGTACTCAGGGTGCTGGGTGCTCAGTGCTCGGGGTCCTGGGTGCTCAGTACTCAGGGTGCTGGGTGCTCAGTGCTCAGGGTGCTGGGTGCTCAGTGCTCAGGGTGCTCGGTGCTTAGTACTCAGGGTGCTCGGTGCTCGAGGTGCTGGGTGCTCAGTGCTCAGGGTGCTTAGTGCTCAGTGCTCCCGGTGCTGGGTGCTCAGTGCTCGGGGTGCTGGGTGCTCAGTGCTCAGGGTGCTGGGTGCTCAGTGCTCGGGGTGCTGGGTGCTCAGTACTCGGGGTGCTCGGTGCTCAGTACTCAGGGTGCTGGGTGCTCAGTGCTCAGGGTGCTGGGTGCTCAGTACTTAGGGTGCTGGGTGCTCGGTGCTCAGTACGCTGGGTGCTCAGTACTCAGGGTGCTGGCTGCTCAGTACTCAGGGTGCTCGGTGCTCAGTACTCAGGGTGCTCGGTGCTCAGTACTCAGGGTGCTGGGTGCTCAGTGCTCGGGGTGCTGGGTGCTCATTACTCAGGGGGCTGGGTGCTCAGTACTCAGGGTGCTCAGTGCTTGGGGTGCTCGGTGCTCAGTACTCAGGGTGCTGGGTGCTCAGTGCTCAGGGTGATGGGTGCTCAGTACTCAGGGTGCTGGGTGCTCAGTACTCGGGGTGCTCGGTGCTCAGTACTCAGGGTGCTGGGTGCTCAGTGCTCAGGGTGCTGGGTGCTCAGTACTCAGGGTGCTGGGTGCTCGGTGCTCAGTACGCTGGGTGCTCAGTACTCAGGGTGCTGGCTGCTCAGTAATCAGGGTGCGCGGTGCTCAGTACTCAGGGTGCTGGGTGCTCAGTACTCAGGGTGCTCGGTGCTCAGTACTCAGGGTGCTGGGTGCTCAGTGCTCGGGGTGCTGGGTGCTCATTACTCAGGGGGCTGGGTGCTCAGTACTCAGGGTGCTCAGTGCTTGGGGTGCTCGGTGCTCAGTACTCAGGGTGCTGGGTGCTCAGTGCTCAGGGTGCTGGGTGCTCAGTACTCAGGGTGCTGGGTGCTCAGTACTCGGGGTGCTCGGTGCTCAGTACTCAGGGTGCTGGGTGCTCAGTGCTCAGGGTGCTGGGTGCTCAGTACACAGGGTGCTGGGTGCTCGTTGCTCAGTACGCTGGGTGCTCAGTACTCAGGGTGCTGGCTGCTCAGTACTCAGGGTGCTCGGTGCTCAGTACTCAGGGTGCTGGGTGTTCAGTGCTCGGGGTGCTGGGTGCTCATTACTCAGGGGGCTGGGTGCTCAGTACTCAGGGTGCTCAGTGCTTGGGGTGCTGGGTGCTCAGTATTCAGGGTGCTCAGTGCTTGGGGTGTTGGGTGCTCAGTACTCAGGGTGCTGGGTGCTCAGTGCTCGGGGTGCTTCGTGCTCAGTGCTCGGGGTGCTGGGTGCTCAGTGCTCGGGGTGCTGGGTGCTCAGTGCTCGGGGTGCTGGGTGCTCAGAGCTCAGGGTGCTGGGTGCTCAGTGCTCAGGGTGCTGGGTACTCAGTGCTCGGGGTGCTGGGTACTCAGTGCTCGGGGTGCTGGGTGCTCAGTACTCAGGGTGCTGGGTGCTCAGTACTCAGGGTGCTCAGTGCTCAGTACTCAGGGTGCTCAGTGCTCAGGGTGCTGTGTGCTCAGTGCTCGGGGTGCTGGGTGCTCAGTCCTCAGGGTGCTGGGTGCTCAGTGCTCAGGGTGCTCGGTGCTCAGTGCTCAGGGTGCTGGGTGCTCAGTGCTCGGGGTGCTGGGTGCTCATTACTCAGGGTGCTGGGTGCTCAGTATTCAGGGTGCTCAGTGCATGTGGTGCTGGATGCTCAGTACTCAGGGTGCTCAATGCTTGGGGTGTTGGGTACTTAGTACTCAGGGTGCTGGGTGCTCAGTGCTCAGGGTGCTGGGTGCTCAGTACTCAGGGTGCTGGGTGCTCAGTACTCAGGGTGCTGGGTGCTCAGTGCTCAGGGTGCTGGGTGCTCAGTGCTCGGGGTGCTGGGTGCTCAGTGCTCAGGGTGCTGGGTGCTCAGTGCTCACGTGCTGTGTGATCAGTGCTCGGGGTGCTGGGTGCTCAGTGCTCGGGGCGCTGGGTGCTCAGTGCTCGGGGTGCTCGGTGCTCAGTGCTCGGGGTGCTGGGTGCTCAGTACTCAGGGTGCTCAGTGCTCAATACTCAGGGTGCTGGGTGCTCAGTGCTCAGTGTGCTGGGTGATCAGTGCTCGGGGTGCTGGCTGCTCGGTTCTCAGGTTGCTGGGTGCTCAGTACTCGGGGTGCTGGGTGCTCAGTACTCAGGGTTCTGGGTGCTCATTGCTCGGGGTGCTGGGTGCTCAGTGCTCGGGGTGCTGGGTGCTCAGTGCTTGGGGTGCTCGGTGCTCAGTACTCGGGGTGCTGGGTGCTCAGTTCTCAGGGTGCTGGGTCTCAGAGCTCGGGGTACTGGGTGCTCAGTACTCAGGGTGCTGGGTGCTCAGTGCTCAGGGTGCTGGGTGCTCAGTACTCAGGGTGCTGGGTGCTCAGTGCTCAGGGTGCTGGGTGCTCAGTACTCAGGGTGCTGGGTGCTCAGTGCTCAGGGTGCTGGGTGCTCAGCGCTCAGGGTGCTCGGTGCTTAGTACTCAGGGTGCTCGGTGCTCGAGGTGCTGGGTGCTCAGTGCTCGGGGTGCTCGGTGCTCAGTGCTCGGGGTGCTGGGTGCTCAGTACTCGGGGTGCTCAGTGCTCAGTACTCAGGGTGCTGGGTGCTCAGTGCTCACGGTGCTGGGTGCTCAGTGCTCGGGGTGCTGGCTGCTCGGTGCTCAGGTTGCTGCGTGCTCAGTACTCGGGGTGCTGGGTGATCAGTACTCAGGGTGCTGGGTGCTCATTGCTCGGGGTGCTGGGTGCTCAGTGCTCGGGGTGCTGGGTGCTCAGTGCTCGGGGTGCTGGGTGCTCAGTACTCGGGGTGCTGGGTGCTCAGTGCTCAGGGTGCTGGGTCTCAGTGCTTGGGGTACTGGGTACTCAGTGCTCAGTACACAGGGTGCTGGGTGCTCAGTGCTCGGGGTGCTGGGTGCTCAGTGCTCAGTACTCAGGGTGCTGGGTGCTCAGTGCTCAGGGTGCTGGGTGCTCAGTACTCAGGGTACTCGGTGCTCAGTACTCAGGGTGCTGGGTGATCAGTGCTCAGGGAGCTTTGTGCTCAGTACTCAGTGTGCTGGGTGCTCAGTACTCAGGGTGCTGTGTGCTCAGTACTCAGGGTGCTCGGTGCTCAGTACTCAGGTTGCTGGGTGCTCAGTTCTCAGGGTGCTGGGTCCTCAGTGCTCAGGGTGCTGGGTGCTCAGTACTCAGGGTGCTGGGTGCTCAGTACTCGGGGTGCTCGGTGCTCAGTACTCAGGGTGCTGGGTGCTCAGTGCTCAGGGTGCTGGGTGCTCAGTACTCAGGGTGCTGGGTGCTCGGTGCTCAGTACGCTGGGTGCTCAGTACTCAGGGTGCTGGCTGCTCAGTAATCAGGGTGCTCGGTGCTCAGTACTCAGGGTGCTGGGTGCTCAGTACTCAGGGTGCTCGGTGCTCAGTACTCAGGGTGCTGGGTGCTCAGTGCTCGGGGTGCTGGGTGCTCATTACTCAGGGGGCTGGGTGCTCAGTACTCAGGGTGCTCAGTGCTTGGGGTGCTCGGTGCTCAGTACTCAGGGTGCTGGGTGCTCAGTGCTCAGGGTGCTGGGTGCTCAGTACTCAGGGTGCTGGGTGCTCAGTACTCGGGGTGCTCGGTGCTCAGTACTCAGGGTGCTGGGTGCTCAGTGCTCAGGGTGCTGGGTGCTCAGTACACAGGGTGCTGGGTGCTCGTTGCTCAGTACGCTGGGTGCTCAGTACTCAGGGTGCTGGCTGCTCAGTACTCAGGGTGCTCGGTGCTCAGTACTCAGGGTGCTGGGTGTTCAGTGCTCGGGGTGCTGGGTGCTCATTACTCAGGGGGCTGGGTGCTCAGTACTCAGGGTGCTCAGTGCTTGGGGTGCTGGGTGCTCAGTATTCAGGGTGCTCAGTGCTTGGGGTGTTGGGTGCTCAGTACTCAGGGTGCTGGGTGCTCAGTTCTCAGGGTGCTGGGTCCTCAGTGCTCAGGGTGCTGGGTGCTTAGTGCTCGGGGTGCTGGGTGCTCAGTACTCAGGGTGCTGGGTGCTCAGTACTCGGGGTGCTGGGTGCTCAGTACTCAGGGAGCTGGGTGCTCAGTACTCAGGGTGCTGGGTGCTCAGTACTCGGGTGCTGGGTGCTCAGTACTCAGGGTGCTGGGTGCTCAGTGCTCGGGGTGCTGGGTGCTCAGTGCTCAGTACTCAGGGTGCTGGGTGCTCAGTGCTCGGGGTGCTGGGTGCTCAGTGCTCAGTACTCAGGGTGCTGGGTGCTCAGTGCTCAGGGTGCTGGGTGCTCAGTGCTCAGGGTGCTGGGTACTCAGTGCTCGGGGTGCTGGGTGCTCAGTACTCAGGGTGCTGGGTGCTCAGGACTCAGGGTGCTCAGTGCTCAGTACTCAGGGTGCTCAGTGATCAGTACTCAGGGTGCTCAGTGCTCAGGGTGCTCTGTGCTCAGTGCTCGGGGCGCTGGGTGCTCAGTCCTCAGGGTGCTGTGTGCTCAGTGCTCAGGGTGCTCGGTGCTCAGTGCTCAGGGTGCTGGGTGCTCAGTACTCAGGGTGCTGGGTGCTCAGTGCTCGGGGTCCTGGGTGCTCAGTACTCAGGGTGCTGGGTGCTCAGTGCTCAGGGTGCTGGGTGCTCAGTGCTCAGGGTGCTCGGTGCTTAGTACTCAGGGTGCTCGGTGCTCGAGGTGCTGGGTGCTCAGTGCTCAGGGTGCTTAGTGCTCAGTGCTCGGGGTGCTGGGTGCTCAGTGCTCGGGGTGCTGGGTGCTCAGTGCTCAGGGTGCTGGGTGCTCAGTGCTCGGGGTGCTGGGTGCTCAGTACTCGGGGTGCTCGGTGCTCAGTACTCAGGGTGCTGGGTGCTCAGTGCTCAGGGTGCTGGGTGCTCAGTACTTAGGGTGCTGGGTGCTCGGTGCTCAGTACGCTGGGTGCTCAGTACTCAGGGTGCTGGCTGCTCAGTACTCAGGGTGCTCGGTGCTCAGTACTCAGGGTGCTCGGTGCTCAGTACTCAGGGTGCTGGGTGCTCAGTGCTCGGGGTGCTGGGTGCTCATTACTCAGGGGGCTGGGTGCTCAGTACTCAGGGTGCTCAGTGCTTGGGGTGCTCGGTGCTCAGTACTCAGGGTGCTGGGTGCTCAGTGCTCAGGGTGCTGGGTGCTCAGTACTCAGGGTGCTGGGTGCTCAGTACTCGGGGTGCTCGGTGCTCAGTACTCAGGGTGCTGGGTGCTCAGTGCTCAGGGTGCTGGGTGCTCAGTACTCAGGGTGCTGGGTGCTCGGTGCTCAGTACGCTGGGTGCTCAGTACTCAGGGTGCTGGCTGCTCAGTAATCAGGGTGCTCGGTGCTCAGTACTCAGGGTGCTGGGTGCTCAGTACTCAGGGTGCTCGGTGCTCAGTACTCAGGGTGCTGGGTGCTCAGTGCTCGGGGTGCTGGGTGCTCATTACTCAGGGGGCTGGGTGCTCAGTACTCAGGGTGCTCAGTGCTTGGGGTGCTTGGTGCTCAGTACTCAGGGTGCTGGGTGCTCAGTGCTCAGGGTGCTGGGTGCTCAGTACTCAGGGTGCTGGGTGCTCAGTACTCGGGGTGCTCGGTGCTCAGTACTCAGGGTGCTGGGTGCTCAGTGCTCAGGGTGCTGGGTGCTCAGTACACAGGGTGCTGGGTGCTCGTTGCTCAGTACGCTGGGTGCTCAGTACTCAGGGTGCTGGCTGCTCAGTACTCAGGGTGCTCGGTGCTCAGTACTCAGGGTGCTGGGTGTTCAGTGCTCGGGGTGCTGGGTGCTCATTACTCAGGGGGCTGGGTGCTCAGTACTCAGGGTGCTCAGTGCTTGGGGTGCTGGGTGCTCAGTATTCAGGGTGCTCAGTGCTTGGGGTGTTGGGTGCTCAGTACTCAGGGTGCTGGGTGCTCAGTGCTCGGGGTGCTTCGTGCTCAGTGCTCGGGGTGCTGGGTGCTCAGTGCTCGGGGTGCTGGGTGCTCAGTGCTCGGGGTGCTGGGTGCTCAGAGCTCAGGGTGCTGGGTGCTCAGTGCTCAGGGTGCTGGGTACTCAGTGCTCGGGGTGCTGGGTACTCAGTGCTCGGGGTGCTGGGTGCTCAGTACTCAGGGTGCTGGGTGCTCAGTACTCAGGGTGCTCAGTGCTCAGTACTCAGGGTGCTCAGTGCTCAGGGTGCTGTGTGCTCAGTGCTCGGGGTGCTGGGTGCTCAGTCCTCAGGGTGCTGGGTGCTCAGTGCTCAGGGTGCTCGGTGCTCAGTGCTCAGGGTGCTGGGTGCTCAGTGCTCGGGGTGCTGGGTGCTCATTACTCAGGGTGCTGGGTGCTCAGTATTCAGGGTGCTCAGTGCATGTGGTGCTGGATGCTCAGTACTCAGGGTGCTCAATGCTTGGGGTGTTGGGTACTTAGTACTCAGGGTGCTGGGTGCTCAGTGCTCAGGGTGCTGGGTGCTCAGTACTCAGGGTGCTGGGTGCTCAGTACTCAGGGTGCTGGGTGCTCAGTGCTCAGGGTGCTGGGTGCTCAGTGCTCGGGGTGCTGGGTGCTCAGTGCTCAGGGTGCTGGGTGCTCAGTGCTCACGTGCTGTGTGATCAGTGCTCAAGGTGCTGGGTGCTCAGTGCTCGGGGCGCTGGGTGCTCAGTGCTCGGGGTGCTCGGTGCTCAGTGCTCGGGGTGCTGGGTGCTCAGTACTCAGGGTGCTCAGTGCTCAATACTCAGGGTGCTGGGTGCTCAGTGCTCAGTGTGCTGGGTGATCAGTGCTCGGGGTGCTGGCTGCTCGGTTCTCAGGTTGCTGGGTGCTCAGTACTCGGGGTGCTGGGTGCTCAGTACTCAGGGTTCTGGGTGCTCATTGCTCGGGGTGCTGGGTGCTCAGTGCTCGGGGTGCTGGGTGCTCAGTGCTTGGGGTGCTCGGTGCTCAGTACTCGGGGTGCTGGGTGCTCAGTTCTCAGGGTGCTGGGTCTCAGTGCTCGGGGTACTGGGTACTCAGTGCTCAGTACACAGGGTGCTGGGTGCTCAGTGCTCGGGGTGCTGGGTGCTCAGTGCTCAGTACTCAGGGTGCTGGGTGCTCAGTGCTCGGGGTGCTGGGTGCTCAGTACTCAGGGTACTTGGTGCTCAGTACTCAGGGTGCTGGGTGATCAGTGCTCAGGGTGCTGGGTGCTCAGTACTCAGTGTGCTGGGTGCTCAGTACTCAGGGTGCTGGGTGCTCAGTACTCAGAGTGGTCGGTGCTCAGTACTCAGGGTGCTGGGTGCTCAGTGCTCAGGGTGCTGGGTCCTCAGTGCTCGGGGTGCTGGGTGCTTAGTGCTCCGGGTGCTGGGTGCTCAGTACTCAGGGTGCTGGGTGCTCAGTACTCGGGGTGCTGGGTGCACAGTACTCAGGGTGCTGGGTGCTCAGTGCTCGGGGTGCTGGGTGCTCAGTGCTCGGGGTGCTGAGTGCTCAGTGCTCGGGGTGCTGGGTGCTCAGTGCTCGGGGTGCTGGGTGCTCAGTGCTCAGGGTGCTGGGTGCTCAGTGCTCAGGGTGCTGGGTGCACAGTGCTCGGGGTGCTGGGTGCTCAGTGCTTGGGGTGCTCGTTGCTCAGTGCTCGGGGTGCTGGGTGCTCAGTGCTCAGTACTCAGGGTGCTGGGTGCTCAGTGCTCGGGGTGCTGGGTGCTCAGTGCTCAGTACTCAGGGTGCTGGGTGCTCAGTGCTCAGGGTGCTGGGTGCTCATTGCTCAATGTGCTGGGTGCTCAGTGCTCAGGGTGCTGGGTACTCAGTGCTCAGGGTGCTGGGTACTCAGTGCTCGGGGTGCTGGGTGCTCAGTACTCGGGGTGCTGGGTGCTCAGTACTCAGGGTGCTCAGTGCTCAGTACTCAGGGTGCTCAGTGCTCAGGGTGCTGTGTGCTCAGTGCTCAGGGTGCTGGGTGCTCAGTCCTCAGGGTGCTGGGTGCTCAGTGCTCAGGGTGCTCGGTGCTCAGTGCTCAGGGTGCTGGGTGCTCAGTGCTCGGGGTGCTGGGCGCTCATTACTCAGGGTGCTGGGTGCTCAGTATTCAGGGTGCTCAGTGCTTGTGGTGCTGGGTGCTCAGTACTCAGGGTGCTCAGTGCTTGGGGTGTTGGGTGCTTAGTACTCAGGGTGCTGGGTGCTCAGTGCTCAGGGTGCTGGGTGCTCAGTTCTCAGGGTGCTGGGTGCTCAGTACTCAGGGTGCTGGGTGCTCAGTGCTCGAGGTGTTGGGTGCTCAGTGCTTGGGGTGCTGGGTGCTCAGTGCTCAGGGTGCTGGGTGCTCAGTGCTCAGGGTGCTGGGTGATCAGTGCTCGGGGTGCTGGGTGCTCAGTGCTCGGGGCGCTGGGTGCTCAGTGCTCGGGGTGCTCGGTGCTCAGTGCTCGGGGTGCTGGGTGCTCAGTACTCAGGGTGCTCAGTGCTCAGTACTCAGGGTGCTGGGTGCTCAGTGCTCAGTGTGCTGGGTGCTCAGTGCTCGGGGTGCTGGCTGCTCAGTTCTCAGGTTGCTGGGTGCTCAGTACTCGGGGTGCTGGGTGCTCAGTACTCAGGGTGCTGGGTGCTCATTGCTCGGGGTGCTGGGTGCTCAGTGCTCGGGGTGCTGGGTGCTCAGTGCTCGGGGTGCTGGGTGCTCAGTACTCGGGGTGCTGGGTGCTCAGTGCTTAGGGTGCTGGGTCTCAGTGCTCGGGGTACTGGGTACTCAGTGCTCAGTACACAGGGTGCTGGGTGCTCATTGCTCGGGGTGCTGTGTTCTCAGTGCTCAGTACTCAGGGTGCTGTTTGCTCAGTGCTCGGGGTGCTGGGTGCTCAGTACTCAGGGTACTTGGTGCTCAGTACTCAGGGTGCTGGGTGATCAGTGCTCAGGGTGCTGGGTGCTCAGTACTCAGGGTGCTCGGTGCTCAGTACTCAGGGTGCTGGGTGCTCAGTGCTCAGGGTGCTGGGTCCTCAGTGCTCTGGGTGCTGTGTGCTTAGTGCTCGGGGTGCTGGGTGCTCAGTGCTCGGGGTGCTGGGTGCTCAGTGCTCAGTACTCAGGGTGCTGGGTGCTCAGTGCTCGGGGTGCTGGGTGCTCAGTGCTCAGGGTGCTTGGTGCTCAGTGCTCAGTGTGCTGGGTGCTCAGTGCTCAGGGTGCTGGGTACTCAGTGCTCGGGGTGCTGGGTGCTCAGTACTCAGGGTGCTCGTGCTCAGTACTCAGGGTGCTGGGTGCTCAGTGCTCGGGGTGCTGGGTGCTCAGTGCTCAGTGTGCTCGGTGCTCAGTACTCAGGGTGCTGGGTTCTCAGTGCTAGGGGTTTTCTGTACTCAGGGTGCTGTGTGTTCAGTGCTCAGGGTGCTGGGTGCTCAGTACTCAGGGTGCTCGGTGCTCGGGGTTGTGGGTGCTCAGTGCTCGGGGTGCTCGCTGCTCAGTACTCGGGGTGCTCAGTGCTCAGTACTCAGGGTGCTCGGTGCTTAGTACTCAGGGTGCTGGGTGCTCAGTGCTTGGGGTGCTGGTTGCTCAGTGCTCAGTGTGCTCGGTGCTCAGTGCTCAAGGTGCTGGGTGCTCAGTACTCAGGGTGATCATTGCTCAGGGAGCTGGGTGCTCAGTACACAGGGTGCTGGGTGCTCAGTACTCAGGGTGCTCAGTGCTCAGTACTCAGGGTGCTCAGTGCTCAGTACTAAGGTTGCTCAGTGCTCAGGGTGCTGGGTGCTCAGTGCTCGGGGTGCTCGGTGCTCAGTACTCAGGGTGCTGGGTGCTCAGTGCTCAGGGTGCAGGGTGCTCAGTGCTCAGGGTGCTGGGTGCTCAGTACACAGGGTGCTCGGTGCTCAGGGTGCTGGGTGCTCAGTGCTCGGTGTGCTCGGTGCTCATTACTCGGGGTGCTCAGTGCTCAGTACTCAGGGTGCTGGGTGCTCAGTGCTCAGGGTGCTGGGTGCTCAGTACTCAGGGTGCTGGGTGCTCGGTGCTCAGTACGCTGGGTGCTCAGTACTCAGGGTGCTGGGTGCTCAGTACTCAGGGTGCTGGGTGCTCAGTACTCAGGGTGCTCGGTGCTCAGTACTCAGGGTGCTGGGTGCTCAGTGCTCAGGGTGCTGGGTGCTCAGTACTCAGGGTGCTGGGTGCTCAGTGCTCGGGGTGCTCGGTGCTCAGTACGCTGGGTGCTCAGTACTCAGGGTGCTGGGTGCTCAGTACTCAGGGTGCTGGGTGCTTAGTACTCAGGGTGCTGGGTGCTCAGTGCTCAGGGTGCTCGGTGCTCAGTGCTCGGGGTGCTGGGTGCTCAGTACTCAGGGTGCTCAGTGCTCAGTACTCAGGGTGCTCAGTGCTCAGTACTCAGGGTGCTCAGGCTCAGTGCTCAGGGTGCAGGGTGCTCAGTGCTCGGGGTGCTGGGTGCTCAGTGCTCGGGGTGCTGGGTGTCTCAGTGCTCAGGGTGCTGGGTGCTCAGTGCTCAGAGTGCTGGGTGCTCAGTACTCATGGTGCTCAGTGCTCAGTACTCAGGGTGCAGGGTGCTCAGTGCTCAGGGTGCTCAGTGCTCAGTACTCAGGGTGCTCGGTGCTCAGTGCTCAGGGTGCTCAGTGCTCAGTACTCAGGGTTCTCAGTGCTCAGTGCTCTGGGTGCTGGGTGCTCAGTGCTCGGGGTGCTGGGTGCTCAGTGCACAGGGTGCTGGGTGCTCAGTACTCAGGGTGCTCAGTGCTCAGGGTGCTGGGTGCTCAGTGCTCGGGGTGCTGTGTACTCAGTGCTCAGTACACAGGGTGCTGGGTGCTCAGTGCTCGGGGTGCTGGGTGCTCAGTGCTCGGGGTGATGGGTGCTCAGTGCTCGGGGTGCTGGGTGCTCAGTGCTCGGGGTGCTCGGTGCTCAGTGCTCGGGGTGCTGGGCGCTCAGTGCTCAGTACTTGGGGTGCTGGGTGCTCAGTGCTCGGGGTGCTGGGTGCTCAGTGCTCGGGGTGCTGGGTGCTCAGTGCTCGGGGTGCTGAGTGCTCAGTGCTCGGGGTGCTGGGTGCTCAGGCTCGGGGTGCTGGGTGCTCAGTGCTCAGGGTGCTGGGTGCTCAGTGCTCAGGGTGCTGGGTGCAGAGTGCTCGGGGTGCTGGGTGCTCAGTGCTTGGGGTGCTCGTTGCTCAGTGCTCGGGGTGCTGGGTGCTCATTGCTCAGTACTCAGGGTGCTGTGTGCTCAGTGCTCGGGGTGCTGGGTGCTCAGTGCTCAGTACTCAGGGTGCTGGGTGCTCAGTGCTCAGGGTGCTGGGTGCTCATTGCTCAATGTGCTGGGTGCTCAGTGCTCAGGGTGCTGGGTACTCAGTGCTCAGGGTGCTGGGTACTCAGTGCTCGGGGTGCTGTGTGCTCAGTACTCAGGGTGCTGGGTGCTCAGTACTCAGGGTGCTCAGTGCTCAGTACTCAGGGTGCTCAGTGCTCAGGGTGCTGTGTGCTCAGTGCTCGGGGTGCTGGGTGCTCTGTCCTCAGGGTGCTGGGTGCTCAGTGCTCAGGGTGCTCGGTGCTCAGTGCTCAGGGTGCTGGGTGCTCAGTGCTCGAGGTGCTGGGTGCTCATTACTCAGGGTGCTGGGTGCTCAGTATTCAGGGTGCTCAGTGCTTGGGGTGTTGGGTGCTTAGTACTCAGGGTGCTGGGTGCTCAGTGCTCAGGGTGCTGGGTGCTCAGTACTCAGGGTGCTGGGTGCTCAGTACTCAGGGTGCTGGGTGCTCAGTGCTCGGGGTGCTGGGTGCTCAGTGCTCGGGGTGCTGGGTGCTCAGTGCTCAGGGTGCTGGGTGCTCAGTGCTCAGGGTGCTGGGTGATCAGTGCTCAGGGTGCTGGGTGCTCAGTACACAGGGTGCTCGGTGCTCGGGGTGCTGGGTGCTCAGTGCTCGGTGTGCTCGGTGCTCAGTACTCGGGGTGCTCAGTGCTCAGTACTCAGGGTGCTGGGTGCTCAGTGCTCAGGGTGCTGGGTGCTCAGTACTCAGGGTGCTGGGTGCTCGGTGCTCAGTACGCTGGGTGCTCAGTACTCAGGGTGCTGGGTGCTCAGTACTCAGGGTGCTGGGTGCTCAGTACTCAGGGTGCTCGGTGCTCAGTACTCAGGGTGCTGCGTGCTCAGTGCTCAGGGTGCTGGGTGCTCAGTACTCAGGGTGCTGGGTGCTCAGTGCTCGGGGTGCTCGGTGCTCAGTACGCTGGGTGCTCAGTACTCAGGGTGCTGGGTGCTCAGTACTCAGGGTGCTGGCTGCTTAGTACTCAGGGTGCTGGGTGCTCAGTGCTCAGGGTGCTCGGTGCTCAGTGCTCGGGGTGCTGGGTGCTCAGTACTCATGGTGCTCAGTGCTCAGTACTCAGGGTGCTCAGTGCTCAGTACTCAGGGTGCTCAGGCTCAGTGCTCAGGGTGCAGGGTGCTCAGTGCTCGGGGTGCTGGGTGCTCAGTGCTCGGGGTGCTGGGTGTCTCAGTGCTCAGGGTGCTGGGTGCTCAGTGCTCAGAGTGCTGGGTGCTCAGTACTCATGGTGCTCAGTGCTCAGTACTCAGGGTGCAGGGTGCTCAGTGCTCAGGGTGCTCAGTGCTCAGTACTCAGGGTGCTCGGTGCTCAGTGCTCAGGGTGCTCAGTGCTCAGTACTCAGGGTGCTCAGTGCTCAGTGCTCTGGGTGCTGGGTGCTCAGTGCTCGGGGTGCTGGGTGCTCAGTGCTCAGGGTGCTGGGTGCTCAGTACTCAGGGTGCTCAGTGCTCAGGGTGCTGGGTGCTCAGTGCTCGGGGTGCTGTGTACTCAGTGCTCAGTACACAGGGTGCTGGGTGCTCAGTGCTCGGGGTGCTGGGTGCTCAGTGCTCGGGGTGATGGGTGCTCAGTGCTCGGGGTGCTGGGTGCTCAGTGCTCGGGGTGCTCGGTGCTCAGTGCTCGGGGTGCTGGGCGCTCAGTGCTCAGTACTCAGGGTGCTGGGTGCTCAGTACTCAGGGTGCTGGGTGCTCAGTGCTCGGGGTCCTGGGTGCTCAGTACTCAGGGTGCTGGGTGCTCAGTGCTCAGGGTGCTGGGTGCTCAGTGCTCAGGGTGCTCGGTGCTTAGTACTCAGGGTGCTCGGTGCTCGAGGTGCTGGGTGCTCAGTGCTCAGGGTGCTTAGTGCTCAGTGCTCGGGGTGCTGGGTGCTCAGTGCTCGGGGTGCTGGGTGCTCAGTGCTCAGGGTGCTGGGTGCTCAGTGCTCGGGGTGCTGGGTGCTCAGTACTCGGGGTGCTCGGTGCTCAGTACTCAGGGTGCTGGGTGCTCAGTGCTCAGGGTGCTGGGTGCTCAGTACTTAGGGTGCTGGGTGCTCGGTGCTCAGTACGCTGGGTGCTCAGTACTCAGGGTGCTGGCTGCTCAGTACTCAGGGTGCTCGGTGCTCAGTACTCAGGGTGCTCGGTGCTCAGTACTCAGGGTGCTGGGTGCTCAGTGCTCGGGGTGCTGGGTGCTCATTACTCAGGGGGCTGGGTGCTCAGTACTCAGGGTGCTCAGTGCTTGGGGTGCTCGGTGCTCAGTACTCAGGGTGCTGGGTGCTCAGTGCTCAGGGTGCTGGGTGCTCAGTACTCAGGGTGCTGGGTGCTCAGTACTCGGGGTGCTCGGTGCTCAGTACTCAGGTTGCTGGGTGCTCAGTGCTCAGGGTGCTGGGTGCTCAGTACTCAGGGTGCTGGGTGCTCGGTGCTCAGTACGCTGGGTGCTCAGTACTCAGGGTGCTGGCTGCTCAGTAATCAGGGTGCTCGGTGCTCAGTACTCAGGGTGCTGGGTGCTCAGTACTCAGGGTGCTCGGTGCTCAGTACTCAGGGTGCTGGGTGCTCAGTGCTCGGGGTGCTGGGTGCTCATTACTCAGGGGGCTGGGTGCTCAGTACTCAGGGTGCTCAGTGCTAGGGGTGCTCGGTGCTCAGTACTCAGGGTGCTGGGTGCTCAGTGCTCAGGGTGCTGGGAGCTCAGTACTCAGGGTGCTGGGTGCTCAGTACTCGGGGTGCTCGGTGCTCAGTACTCAGGGTGCTGGGTGCTCAGTGCTCAGGGTGCTGGGTGCTCAGTACACAGGGTGCTGGGTGCTCGGTGCTCAGTACGCTGGGTGCTCAGTACTCAGGGTGCTGGCTGCTCAGTACTCAGGGTGCTCGGTGCTCAGTACTCAGGGTGCTGGGTGTTCAGTGCTCGGGGTGCTGGGTGCTCATTACTCAGGGGGCTGGGTGCTCAGTACTCAGGGTGCTCAGTGCTTGGGGTGCTGGGTGCTCAGTATTCAGGGTGCTCAGTGCTTGGGGTGTTGGGTGCTCAGTACTCAGGGTGCTGGGTGCTCAGTGCTCAGGGTGCTGGGTGCTCAGTACTCAGGGTGCTGGGTGCTCAGTACTCGGGGTGCTGGGTGCTCAGTGCTCGGGGTGCTGGGTGCTCAGTGCTCGGGGTGCTGGGTGCTCAGTGCTCGGGGTGTTCGGTGCTCAGTGCTCGGGGTGCTGGGCGCTCAGTGCTCAGTACTCAGGGTGCTGGGTGCTCAGTGCTCGGGGTGCTGGGTGCTCAGTGCTCGGGGTGCTGGGTGCTCAGTGCTCGGGGTGCTGGGTGCTCAGTGCTCGAGGTGCTGGGTGCTCAGTGCTCGGGGTGCTGGGTGCTCAGAGCTCAGGGTGCTGGGTGCTCAGTGCTCAGGGTGCTGGGTACTCAGTGCTCGGGGTGCTGGGTACTCAGTGCTCGGGGTGCTGGGTGCTCAGTACTCAGGGTGCCGGGTGCTCGGTACTCAGGGTGCTCAGTGCTCAGTACTCAGGGTGCTCAGTGCTCAGGGTGCTGTGTGCTCAGTGCTCGGGGTGCTGGGTGCTCAGTCCTCAGGGTGCTGGGTGCTCAGTGCTCAGGGTGCTCGGTGCTCAGTGCTCAGGGTGCTGGGTGCTCAGTGCTCGGGGTGCTGGGTGCTCATTACTCAGGGTGCTGGGTGCTCAGTATTCAGGGTGCTCAGTGCATGTGGTGCTGGGTGCTCAGTACTCAGGGTGCTCAGTGCTTGGGGTGTTGGGTACTTAGTACTCAGGGTGCTGGGTGCTCAGTGCTCAGGGTGCTGGGTGCTCAGTACTCAGGTTGCTGGGTGCTCAGTACTCAGGGTGCTGGGTGCTCAGTGCTCAGGGTGCTGGGTGCTCAGTGCTCGGGGTGCTGGGTGCTCAGTGCTCAGGGTGCTGGGTGCTCAGTGCTCACGTGCTGTGTGATCAGTGCTCGGGGTGCTGGGTGCTCAGTGCTCGGGGCGCTGGGTGCTCAGTGCTCGGAGTGCTCGGTGCTCAGTGCTCGGGGTGCTGGGTGCTCAGTACTCAGGGTGCTCAGTGCTCAATACTCAGGGTGCTGGGTGCTCAGTGCTCAGTGTGCTGGGTGCTCAGTGCTCGGGGTGCTGGCTGCTCGGTTCTCAGGTTGCTGGGTGCTCAGTACTCGGGGTGCTGGGTGCTCAGTACTCAGGGTTCTGGGTGCTCATTGCTCGGGGTGCTGGGTGCTCAGTGCTCGGGGTGCTGGGTGCTCAGTGCTTGGGGTGCTCGGTGCTCAGTACTCGGCGTGCTGGGTGCTCAGTTCTCAGGGTGCTGGGTCTCAGTGCTCGGGGTACTGGGTACTCAGTGCTCAGTACACAGGGTGCTGGGTGCTCAGTGCTCGGGGTGCTGGGTGCTCAGTGCTCAGTACTCAGGGTGCTGGGTGCTCAGTGCTCGGGGTGCTGGGTGCTCAGTACTCAGGGTACTTGGTGCTCAGTACTCAGGGTGCTGGGTGATCAGTGCTCAGGGTGCTGGGTGCTCAGTACTCAGTGTGCTGGGTGCTCAGTACTCAGGGTGCTGGGTGCTCAGTACTCAGAGTGGTCGGTGCTCAGTACTCAGGGTGCTGGGTGCTCAGTGCTCAGGGTGCTGGGTCCTCAGTGCTCGGGGTGCTGGGTGCTTAGTGCTCCGGGTGCTGGGTGCTCAGTACTCAGGGTGCTGGGTGCTCAGTACTCGGGGTGCTGGGTGCACAGTACTCAGGGTGCTGGGTGCTCAGTGCTCGGGGTGCTGGGTGCTCAGTGCTCGGGGTGCTGAGTGCTCAGTGCTCGGGGTGCTGGGTGCTCAGTGCTCGGGGTGCTGGGTGCTCAGTGCTCAGGGTGCTGGGTGCTCAGTGCTCAGGGTGCTGGGTGCACAGTGCTCGGGGTGCTGGGTGCTCAGTGCTTGGCGTGCTCGTTGCTCAGTGCTCGGGGTGCTGGGTGCTCAGTGCTCAGTACTCAGGGTGCTGGGTGCTCAGTGCTCGGGGTGCTGGGTGCTCAGTGCTCAGTACTCAGGGTGCTGGGTGCTCAGTGCTCAGGGTGCTGGGTGCTCATTGCTCAATGTGCTGGGTGCTCATTGCTCAGGGTGCTGGGTACTCAGTGCTCAGGGTGCTGGGTACTCAGTGCTCAGGGTGCTGGGTACTCAGTGCTCGGGGTGCTGGCTGCTCAGTACTCAGGGTGCTGGGTGCTCAGTACTCAGGGTGCTCAGTGCTCAGTACTCAGGGTGCTCAGTGCTCAGGGTGCTGTGTGCTCAGTGCTCAGGGTGCTGGGTGCTCAGTCCTCAGGGTGCTGGGTGCTCAGTGCTCAGGGTGCTCGGTGCTCAGTGCTCAGGGTGCTGGGTGCTCAGTGCTCGGGGTGCTGGGCGCTCATTACTCAGGGTGCTGGGTGCTCAGTATTCAGGGTGCTCAGTGCTTGTGGTGCTGGGTGCTCAGTACTCAGGGTGCTCAGTGCTTGGGGTGTTGGGTGCTTAGTACTCAGGGTGCTGGGTGCTCAGTGCTCAGGGTGCTGGGTGCTCAGTTCTCAGGGTGCTGGGTGCTCAGTACTCAGGGTGCTGGGTGCTCAGTGCTCGAGGTGTTGGGTGCTCAGTGCTTGGGGTTCTGGGTGCTCAGTGCTCAGGGTGCTGGGTGCTCAGTGCTCAGGGTGCTGGGTGATCAGTGCTCGGGGTGCTGGGTGCTCAGTGCTCGGGGCGCTGGGTGCTCAGTGCTCGGGGTGCTCGGTGCTCAGTGCTCGGGGTGCTGGGTGCTCAGTACTCAGGGTGCTCAGTGCTCAGTACTCAGGGTGCTGGGTGCTCAGTGCTCAGTGTGCTGGGTGCTCAGTGCTCGGGGTGCTGGCTGCTCAGTTCTCAGGTTGCTGGGTGCTCAGTACTCGGGGTGCTGGGTGCTCAGTACTCAGGGTGCTGGGTGCTCATTGCTCGGGGTGCTGGGTGCTCAGTGCTCGGGGTGCTGGGTGCTCAGTGCTCGGGGTGCTGGGTGCTCAGTACTCGGGGTGCTGGGTGCTCAGTGCTTAGGGTGCTGGGTCTCAGTGCTCGGGGTACTGGGTACTCAGTGCTCAGTACACAGGGTGCTGGGTGCTCATTGCTCGGGGTGCTGTGTTCTCAGTGCTCAGTACTCAGGGTGCTGTTTGCTCAGTGCTCGGGGTGCTGGGTGCTCAGTACTCAGGGTACTTGGTGCTCAGTACTCAGGGTGCTGGGTGATCAGTGCTCAGGGTGCTGGGTGCTCAGTACTCAGGGTGCTCGGTGCTCAGTACTCAGGGTGCTGGGTACTCAGTGCTCAGGGTGCTGGGTCCTCAGTGCTCTGGGTGCTGTGTGCTTAGTGCTCGGGGTGCTGGGTGCTCAGTGCTCGGGGTGCTGGGTGCTCAGTGCTCAGTACTCAGGGTGCTGGGTGCTCAGTGCTCGGGGTGCTGGGTGCTCAGTGCTCAGGGTGCTTGGTGCTCAGTGCTCAGTGTGCTGGGTGCTCAGTGCTCAGGGTGCTGGGTACTCAGTGCTCGGGGTGCTGGGTGCTCAGTACTCAGGGTGCTCGTGCTCAGTACTCAGGGTGCTGGGTGCTCAGTGCTCGGGGTGCTGGGTGCTCAGTGCTCAGTGTGCTCGGTGCTCAGTACTCAGGGTGCTGGGTTCTCAGTGCTAGGGGTTTTCTGTACTCAGGGTGCTGTGTGTTCAGTGCTCAGGGTGCTGGGTGCTCAGTACTCCTGGTGCTCGGTGCTCGGGGTTGTGGGTGCTCAGTGCTCGGGGTGCTCGGTGCTCAGTACTCGGGGTGCTCAGTGCTCAGTACTCAGGGTGCTCGGTGCTTAGTACTCAGGGTGCTGGGTGCTC
Source organism: Microtus oregoni (assembly GCF_018167655.1). Lineage (NCBI taxonomy): Eukaryota > Metazoa > Chordata > Mammalia > Rodentia > Cricetidae > Microtus > Microtus oregoni. The sequence continues at coordinate 55,615 of NW_024543522.1, read as the reverse complement.
AGTGCTTGGGGTGCTGGTTGCTCAGTGCTCAGTGTGCTCGGTGCTCAGTGCTCAAGGTGCTGGGTGCTCAGTACTCAGGGTGATCATTGCTCAGGGAGCTGGGTGCTCAGTACACAGGGTGCTGGGTGCTCAGTACTCAGGGTGCTCAGTGCTCAGTACTCAGGGTGCTCAGTGCTCAGTACTAAGGTTGCTCAGTGCTCAGGGTGCTGGGTGCTCAGTGCTCGGGGTGCTCGGTGCTCAGTACTCAGGGTGCTGGATGCTCAGTGCTCAGGGTGCAGGGTGCTCAGTGCTCAGGGTGCTGGGTGCTCAGTACACAGGGTGCTCGGTGCTCAGGGTGCTGGGTGCACAGTGCTCGGTGTGCTCGGTGCTCAGTACTCGGGGTGCTCAGTGCTCAGTACTCAGGGTGCTGGGTGCTCAGTGCTCAGGGTGCTGGGTGCTCAGTACTCAGGGTGCTGGGTGCTCGGTGCTCAGTACGCTGGGTGCTCAGTACTCAGGGTGCTGGGTGCTCAGTACTCAGGGTGCTGGGTGCTCAGTACTCAGGGTGCTCGGTGCTCAGTACTCAGGGTGCTGGGTGCTCAGTGCTCAGGGTGCTGGGTGCTCAGTACTCAGGGTGCTGGGTGCTCAGTGCTCGGGGTGCTCGGTGCTCAGTACGCTGGGTGCTCAGTACTCAGGGTGCTGGGTGCTCAGTACTCAGGGTGCTGGGTGCTTAGTACTCAGGGTGCTGGGTGCTCAGTGCTCAGGGTGCTCGGTGCTCAGTGCTCGGGGTGCTGGGTGCTCAGTACTCAGGGTGCTCAGTGCTCAGTACTCAGGGTGCTCAGTGCTCAGTACTCAGGGTGCTCAGGCTCAGTGCTCAGGGTGCAGGGTGCTCAGTGCTCGGGGTGCTGGGTGCTCAGTGCTCGGGGTGCTGGGTGTCTCAGTGCTCAGGGTGCTGGGTGCTCAGTGCTCAGAGTGCTGGGTGCTCAGTACTCATGGTGCTCAGTGCTCAGTACTCAGGGTGCAGGGTGCTCAGTGCTCAGGGTGCTCAGTGCTCAGTACTCAGGGTGCTCGGTGCTCAGTGCTCAGGGTGCTCAGTGCTCAGTACTCAGGGTGCTCAGTGCTCAGTGCTCTGGGTGCTGGGTGCTCAGTGCTCGGGGTGCTGGGTGCTCAGTGCTCAGGGTGCTGGGTGCTCAGTACTCAGGGTGCTCAGTGCTCAGGGTGCTGGGTGCTCAGTGCTCGGGGTGCTGTGTACTCAGTGCTCAGTACACAGGGTGCTGGGTGCTCAGTGCTCGGGGTGCTGGGTGCTCAGTGCTCGGGGTGATGGGTGCTCAGTGCTCGGGGTGCTGGGTGCTCAGTGCTCGGGGTGCTCGGTGCTCAGTGCTCGGGGTGCTGGGCGCTCAGTGCTCAGTACTCAGGGTGCTGGGTGCTCAGTGCTCGGGGTGCTGGGTGCTCAGTGCTCGGGGTGCTGGGTGCTCAGTGCTCGGGGTGCTGAGTGCTCAGTGCTCGGGGTGCTGGGTGCTCAGGCTCGGGGTGCTGGGTGCTCAGTGCTCAGGGTGCTGGGTGCTCAGTGCTCAGGGTGCTGGGTGCACAGTGCTCGGGGTGCTGGGTGCTCAGTGCTTGGGGTGCTCGTTGCTCAGTGCTCGGGGTGCTGGGTGCTCATTGCTCAGTACTCAGGGTGCTGTGTGCTCAGTGCTCGGGGTGCTGGGTGCTCAGTGCTCAGTACTCAGGGTGCTGGGTGCTCAGTGCTCAGGGTGCTGGGTGCTCATTGCTCAATGTGCTGGGTGCTCAGTGCTCAGGGTGCTGGGTACTCAGTGCTCAGGGTGCTGGGTACTCAGTGCTCGGGGTGCTGTGTGCTCAGTACTCAGGGTGCTGGGTGCTCAGTACTCAGGGTGCTCAGTGCTCAGTACTCAGGGTGCTCAGTGCTCAGGGTGCTGTGTGCTCAGTGCTCGGGGTGCTGGGTGCTCTGTCCTCAGGGTGCTGGGTGCTCAGTGCTCAGGGTGCTCGGTGCTCAGTGCTCAGGGTGCTGGGTGCTCAGTGCTCGAGGTGCTGGGTGCTCATTACTCAGGGTGCTGGGTGCTCAGTATTCAGGGTGCTCAGTGCTTGTGGTGCTGGGTGCTCAGTACTCAGGGTGCTCAGTGCTTGGGGTGTTGGGTGCTTAGTACTCAGGGTGCTGGGTGCTCAGTGCTCAGGGTGCTGGGTGCTCAGTACTCAGGGTGCTGGGTGCTCAGTACTCAGGGTGCTGGGTGCTCAGTGCTCGGGGTGCTGGGTGCTCAGTGCTCGGGGTGCTGGGTGCTCAGTGCTCAGGGTGCTGGGTGCTCAGTGGTCAGGGTGCTGGGTGATCAGTGCTCAGGGTGCTGGGTGCTCAGTACACAGGGTGCTCGGTGCTCGGGGTGCTGGGTGCTCAGTGCTCGGTGTGCTCGGTGCTCAGTACTCGGGGTGCTCAGTGCTCAGTACTCAGGGTGCTGGGTGCTCAGTGCTCAGGGTGCTGGGTGCTCAGTACTCAGGGTGCTGGGTGCTCGGTGCTCAGTACGCTGGGTGCTCAGTACTCAGGGTGCTGGGTGCTCAGTACTCAGGGTGCTGGGTGCTCAGTACTCAGGGTGCTCGGTGCTCAGTACTCAGGGTGCTGCGTGCTCAGTGCTCAGGGTGCTGGGTGCTCAGTACTCAGGGTGCTGGGTGCTCAGTGCTCGGGGTGCTCGGTGCTCAGTACGCTGGGTGCTCAGTACTCAGGGTGCTGGGTGCTCAGTACTCAGGGTGCTGGCTGCTTAGTACTCAGGGTGCTGGGTGCTCAGTGCTCAGGGTGCTCGGTGCTCAGTGCTCGGGGTGCTGGGTGCTCAGTACTCAGGGTGCTCAGTGCTCAGTACTCAGGGTGCTCAGTGCTCAGTACTCAGGGTGCTCAGGCTCAGTGCTCAGGGTGCTCAGTGCTCGGGGTGCTGGGTGCTCAGTGCTCGGGGTGCTGGGTGTCTCAGTGCTCAGGGTGCTGGGTGCTCAGTGCTCAGAGTGCTGGGTGCTCAGTACTCATGGTGCTCAGTGCTCAGTACTCAGGGTGCAGGGTGCTCAGTGCTCAGGGTGCTCAGTGCTCAGTACTCAGGGTGCTCGGTGCTCAGTGCTCAGGGTGCTCAGTGCTCAGTACTCAGGGTGCTCAGTGCTCAGTGCTCTGGGTGCTGGGTGCTCAGTGCTCGGGGTGCTGGGTGCTCAGTGCTCAGGGTGCTGGGTGCTCAGTACTCAGGGTGCTCAGTGCTCAGGGTGCTGGGTGCTCAGTGCTCGGGGTGCTGTGTACTCAGTGCTCAGTACACAGGGTGCTGGGTGCTCAGTGCTCGGGGTGCTGGGTGCTCAGTGCTCGGGGTGATGGGTGCTCAGTGCTCGGGGTGCTGGGTGCTCAGTGCTCGGGGTGCTCGGTGCTCAGTGCTCGGGGTGCTGGGCGCTCAGTGCTCAGTACTCAGGGTGCTGGGTGCTCAGTGCTCGGGGTGCTGGGTGCTCAGTGCTCGGGGTGCTGGGTGCTCAGTGCTCGGGGTGCTGAGTGCTCAGTGCTCGGGGTGCTGGGTGCTCAGGCTCGGGGTGCTGGGTGCTCAGTGCTCAGGGTGCTGGGTGCTCAGTGCTCAGGGTGCTGGGTGCACAGTGCTCGGGGTGCTGGGTGCTCAGTGCTTGGGGTGCTCGTTGCTCAGTGCTCGGGGTGCTGGGTGCTCATTGCTCAGTACTCAGGGTGCTGTGTGCTCAGTGCTCGGGGTGCTGGGTGCTCAGTGCTCAGTACTCAGGGTGCTGGGTGCTCAGTGCTCAGGGTGCTGGGTGCTCATTGCTCAATGTGCTGGGTGCTCAGTGCTCAGGGTGCTGGGTACTCAGTGCTCAGGGTGCTGGGTACTCAGTGCTCGGGGTGCTGGGTGCTCAGTACTCAGGGTGCTGGGTGCTCAGGACTCAGGGTGCTCAGTGCTCAGTACTCAGGGTGCTCAGTGATCAGTACTCAGGGTGCTCAGTGCTCAGGGTGCTCTGTGCTCAGTGCTCGGGGCGCTGGGTGCTCAGTCCTCAGGGTGCTGTGTGCTCAGTGCTCAGGGTGCTCGGTGCTCAGTGCTCAGGGTGCTGGGTGCTCAGTACTCAGGGTGCTGGGTGCTCAGTGCTCGGGGTCCTGGGTGCTCAGTACTCAGGGTGCTGGGTGCTCAGTGCTCAGGGTGCTGGGTGCTCAGTGCTCAGGGTGCTCGGTGCTTAGTACTCAGGGTGCTCGGTGCTCGAGGTGCTGGGTGCTCAGTGCTCAGGGTGCTTAGTGCTCAGTGCTCGGGGTGCTGGGTGCTCAGTGCTCGGGGTGCTGGGTGCTCAGTGCTCAGGGTGCTGGGTGCTCAGTGCTCGGGGTGCTGGGTGCTCAGTATTCGGGGTGCTCGGTGCTCAGTACTCAGGGTGCTGGGTGCTCAGTGCTCAGGGTGCTGGGTGCTCAGTACTTAGGGTGCTGGGTGCTCGGTGCTCAGTACGCTGGGTGCTCAGTACTCAGGGTGCTGGCTGCTCAGTACTCAGGGTGCTCGGTGCTCAGTACTCAGGGTGCTCGGTGCTCAGTACTCAGGGTGCTGGGTGCTCAGTGCTCGGGGTGCTGGGTGCTCATTACTCAGGGGGCTGGGTGCTCAGTACTCAGGGTGCTCAGTGCTTGGGGTGCTCGGTGCTCAGTACTCAGGGTGCTGGGTGCTCAGTGCTCAGGGTGCTGGGTGCTCAGTACTCAGGGTGCTGGGTGCTCAGTACTCGGGGTGCTCGGTGCTCAGTACTCAGGGTGCTGGGTGCTCAGTGCTCAGGGTGCTGGGTGCTCAGTACTCAGGGTGCTGGGTGCTCGGTGCTCAGTACGCTGGGTGCTCAGTACTCAGGGTGCTGGCTGCTCAGTAATCAGGGTGCTCGGTGCTCAGTACTCAGGGTGCTGGGTGCTCAGTACTCAGGGTGCTCGGTGCTCAGTACTCAGGGTGCTGGGTGCTCAGTGCTCGGGGTGCTGGGTGCTCATTACTCAGGGGGCTGGGTGCTCAGTACTCAGGGTGCTCAGTGCTTGGGGTGCTGGGTGCTCAGTATTCAGGGTGCTCAGTGCTTGGGGTGTTGGGTGCTCAGTACTCAGGGTGCTGGGTGCTCAGTGCTCAGGGTGCTGGGTGCTCAGTACTCAGGGTGCTGGGTGCTCAGTACTCGGGGTGCTGGGTGCTCAGTGCTCGGGGTGCTGGGTGCTCAGTGCTCGGGGTGCTGGGTGCTCAGTGCTCGGGGTGCTGGGTGCTCAGTGCTCGGGGTGCTGGGGGCTCAGTGCTCGGGGTGTTCGGTGCTCAGTGCTCGGGGTGCTGGGCGCTCAGTGCTCAGTACTCAGGGTGCTGGGTGCTCAGTGCTCGGGGTGCTGGGTGCTCAGTGCTCGGGGTGCTGGGTGCTCAGTGCTCGGGGTGCTGGGTGCTCAGTGCTCGAGGTGCTGGGTGCTCAGTGCTCGGGGTGCTGGGTGCTCAGAGCTCAGGGTGCTGGGTGCTCAGTGCTCAGGGTGCTGGGTACTCAGTGCTCGGGGTGCTGGGTACTCAGTGCTCGGGGTGCTGGGTGCTCAGTACTCAGGGTGCTGGGTGCTCGGTACTCAGGGTGCTCAGTGCTCAGTACTCAGGGTGCTCAGTGCTCAGGGTGCTGTGTGCTCAGTGCTCGGGGTGCTGGGTGCTCAGTCCTCAGGGTGCTGGGTGCTCAGTGCTCAGGGTGCTCGGTGCTCAGTGCTCAGGGTGCTGGGTGCTCAGTGCTCGGGGTGCTGGGTGCTCATTACTCAGGGTGCTGGGTGCTCAGTATTCAGGGTGCTCAGTGCATGTGGTGCTGGGTGCTCAGTACTCAGGGTGCTCAGTGCTTGGGGTGTTGGGTACTTAGTACTCAGGGTGCTGGGTGCTCAGTGCTCAGGGTGCTGGGTGCTCAGTACTCAGGTTGCTGGGTGCTCAGTACTCAGGGTGCTGGGTGCTCAGTGCTCAGGGTGCTGGGTGCTCAGTGCTCGGGGTGCTGGGTGCTCAGTGCTCAGGGTGCTGGGTGCTCAGTGCTCACGTGCTGTGTGATCAGTGCTCGGGGTGCTGGGTGCTCAGTGCTCGGGGCGCTGGGTGCTCAGTGCTCGGGGTGCTCGGTGCTCAGTGCTCGGGGTGCTGGGTGCTCAGTACTCAGGGTGCTCAGTGCTCAATACTCAGGGTGCTGGGTGCTCAGTGCTCAGTGTGCTGGGTGCTCAGTGCTCGGGGTGCTGGCTGCTCGGTTCTCAGGTTGCTGGGTGCTCAGTACTCGGGGTGCTGGGTGCTCAGTACTCAGGGTTCTGGGTGCTCATTGCTCGGGGTGCTGGGTGCTCAGTGCTCGGGGTGCTGGGTGCTCAGTGCTTGGGGTGCTCGGTGCTCAGTACTCGGCGTGCTGGGTGCTCAGTTCTCAGGGTGCTGGGTCTCAGTGCTCGGGGTACTGGGTACTCAGTGCTCAGTACACAGGGTGCTGGGTGCTCAGTGCTCGGGGTGCTGGGTGCTCAGTGCTCAGTACTCAGGGTGCTGGGTGCTCAGTGCTCGGGGTGCTGGGTGCTCAGTACTCAGGGTACTTGGTGCTCAGTACTCAGGGTGCTGGGTGATCAGTGCTCAGGGTGCTGGGTGCTCAGTACTCAGTGTGCTGGGTGCTCAGTACTCAGGGTGCTGGGTGCTCAGTACTCAGAGTGGTCGGTGCTCAGTACTCAGGGTGCTGGGTGCTCAGTGCTCAGGGTGCTGGGTCCTCAGTGCTCGGGGTGCTGGGTGCTTAGTGCTCCGGCTGCTGGGTGCTCAGTACTCAGGGTGCTGGGTGCTCAGTACTCGGGGTGCTGGGTGCACAGTACTCAGGGTGCTGGGTGCTCAGTGCTCGGGGTGCTGGGTGCTCAGTGCTCGGGGTGCTGAGTGCTCAGTGCTCGGGGTGCTGGGTGCTCAGTGCTCGGGGTGCTGGGTGCTCAGTGCTCAGGGTGCTGGGTGCTCAGTGCTCAGGGTGCTGGGTGCACAGTGCTCGGGGTGCTGGGTGCTCAGTGCTTGGGGTGCTCGTTGCTCAGTGCTCGGGGTGCTGGGTGCTCAGTGCTCAGTACTCAGGGTGCTGGGTGCTCAGTGCTCGGGGTGCTGGGTGCTCAGTGCTCAGTACTCAGGGTGCTGGGTGCTCAGTGCTCAGGGTGCTGGGTGCTCATTGCTCAATGTGCTGGGTGCTCATTGCTCAGGGTGCTGGGTACTCAGTGCTCAGGGTGCTGGGTACTCAGTGCTCGGGGTGCTGGGTGCTCAGTACTCGGGGTGCTGGGTGCTCAGTACTCAGGGTGCTCAGTGCTCAGTACTCAGGGTGCTCAGTGCTCAGGGTGCTGTGTGCTCAGTGCTCAGGGTGCTGGGTGCTCAGTCCTCAGGGTGCTGGGTGCTCAGTGCTCAGGGTGCTCGGTGCTCAGTGCTCAGGGTGCTGGGTGCTCAGTGCTCGGGGTGCTGGGTGCTCATTACTCAGGGTGCTGGGTGCTCAGTATTCAGGGTGCTCAGTGCTTGTGGTGCTGGGTGCTCAGTACTCAGGGTGCTCAGTGCTTGGGGTGTTGGGTGCTTAGTACTCAGGGTGCTGGGTGCTCAGTGCTCAGGGTGCTGGGTGCTCAGTACTCAGGGTGCTGGGTGCTCAGTACTCAGGGTGCTGGGTGCTCAGTGCTCGGGGTGCTGGGTGCTCAGTGCTTGGGGTGCTGGGTGCTCAGTGCTCGGGGTGCTGGGTGCTCAGTGCTCAGGGTGCTGGGTGATCAGTGCTCGGGGTGCTGGGTGCTCAGTGCTCGGGGCGCTGGGTGCTCAGTGCTCGGGGTGCTCGGTGCTCAGTGCTCGGGGTGCTGGGTGCTCAGTACTCAGGGTGCTCAGTGCTCAGTACTCAGGGTGCTGGGTGCTCAGTGCTCAGTGTGCTGGGTGCTCAGTGCTCGGGGTGCTGGCTGCTCAGTTCTCAGGTTGCTGGGTGCTCAGTACTCGGGGTGCTGGGTGCTCAGTACTCAGGGTGCTGGGTGCTCATTGCTCGGGGTGCTGGGTGCTCAGTGCTCGGGGTGCTGGGTGCTCAGTGCTCGGGGTGCTGGGTGCTCAGTACTCGGGGTGCTGGGTGCTCAGTTCTCAGGGTGCTGGGTCTCAGTGCTCAGGGTACTGGGTACTCAGTGCTCAGTACACAGGGTGCTGGGTGCTCATTGCTCGGGGTGCTGTGTTCTCAGTGCTCAGTACTCAGGTTGCTGTTTGCTCAGTGCTCGGGGTGCTGGGTGCTCAGTACTCAGGGTACTTGGTGCTCAGTACTCAGGGTGCTGGTTGATCAGTGCTCAGGGTGCTGGGTGCTCAGTACTCAGGGTGCTCGGTGCTCAGTACTCAGGGTGCTGGGTGCTCAGTGCTCAGGGTGCTGGGTCCTCAGTGCTCTGGGTGCTGTGTGCTTAGTGCTCGGGGTGCTGGGTGCTCAGTGCTCGGGGTGCTGAGTGCTCAGTGCTCAGTACTCAGGGTGCTGGGTGCTCAGTGCTCGGGGTGCTGGGTGCTCAGTGCTCAGGGTGCTTGGTGCTCAGTGCTCAGTGTGCTGGGTGCTCAGTGCTCAGGGTGCTGGGTACTCAGTGCTCGGGGTGCTGGGTGCTCAGTACTCAGGGTGCTCGTGCTCAGTACTCAGGGTGCTGGGTGCTCAGTGCTCGGGGTGCTGGGTGCTCAGTGCTCAGTGTGCTCGGTGCTCAGTACTCAGGGTGCTGGGTTCTCAGTGCTAGGGGTTTTCTGTATTCAGGGTGCTGTGTGTTCAGTGCTCAGGGTGCTGGGTGCTCAGTACTCAGGGTGCTCGGTGCTCGGGGTTGTGGGTGCTCAGTGCTCGGGGTGCTCGGTGCTCAGTACTCGGGGTGCTCAGTGCTCAGTACTCAGGGTGCTCGGTGCTTAGTACTCAGGGTGCTGGGTGCTCAGTACTCCGGGTGCTGGTTGCTCAGTGCTCAGTGTGCTCGGTGCTCAGTGCTCAAGGTGCTGGGTGCTCAGTACTCAGGGTGATCATTGCTCAGGGAGCTGGGTGCTCAGTACACAGGGTGCTGGGTGCTCAGTACTCAGGGTGCTCAGTGCTCAGTACTCAGGGTGCTCAGTGCTCAGTACTAAGGTTGCTCAGTGCTCAGGGTGCTGGGTGCTCAGTGCTCGGGGTGCTCGGTGCTCAGTACTCAGGGTGCTGGGTGCTCAGTGCTCAGGGTGCAGGGTGCTCAGTGCTCAGGGTGCTGGGTGCTCAGTACACAGGGTGCTCGGTGCTCGGGGTGCTGGGTGCTCAGTGCTCGGTGTGCTCGGTGCTCAGTACTCGGGGTGCTCAGTGCTCAGTACTCAGGGTGCTGGGTGCTCAGTGCTCAGGGTGCTGGGTGCTCAGTACTCAGGGTGCTGGGTGCTCGGTGCTCAGTACGCTGGGTGCTCAGTACTCAGGGTGCTGGGTGCTCAGTACTCAGGGTGCTGGGTGCTCAGTACTCAGGGTGCTCGGTGCTCAGTACTCAGGGTGCTGGGTGCTCAGTGCTCAGGGTGCTGGGTGCTCAGTACTCAGGGTGCTGGGTGCTCAGTGCTCGGGGTGCTCGGTGCTCAGTACGCTGGGTGCTCAGTACTCAGGGTGCTGGGTGCTCAGTACTCAGGGTGCTGGGTGCTTAGTACTCAGGGTGCTGGGTGCTCAGTGCTCAGGGTGCTCGGTGCTCAGTGCTCGGGGTGCTGGGTGCTCAGTACTCAGGGTGCTCAGTGCTCAGTACTCAGGGTGCTCAGTGCTCAGTACTCAGGGTGCTCAGGCTCAGTGCTCAGGGTGCAGGGTGCTCAGTGCTCGGGGTGCTGGGTGCTCAGTGCTCGGGGTGCTGGGTGTCTCAGTGCTCAGGGTGCTGGGTGCTCAGTGCTCAGAGTGCTGGGTGCTCAGTACTCATGGTGCTCAGTGCTCAGTACTCAGGGTGCAGGGTGCTCAGTGCTCAGGGTGCTCAGTGCTCAGTACTCAGGGTGCTCGGTGCTCAGTGCTCAGGGTGCTCAGTGCTCAGTACTCAGGGTGCTCAGTGCTCAGTGCTCTGGGTGCTGGGTGCTCAGTGCTCGGGGTGCTGGGTGCTCAGTGCTCAGGGTGCTGGGTGCTCAGTACTCAGGGTGCTCAGTGCTCAGGGTGCTGGGTGCTCAGTGCTCGGGGTGCTGTGTACTCAGTGCTCAGTACACAGGGTGCTCGGTGCTCAGTGCTCGGGGTGCTGGGTGCTCAGTGCTCGGGGTGATGGGTGCTCTGTGCTCGGGGTGCTGGGTGCTCAGTGCTCGGGGTGCTCGGTGCTCAGTGCTCGGGGTGCTGGGCGCTCAGTGCTCAGTACTCAGGGTGCTGGGTGCTCAGTGCTCGGGGTGCTGGGTGCTCAGTGCTCGAGGTGCTGGGTGCTCAGTGCTCGGGGTGCTGAGTGCTCAGTGCTCCTGGTGCTGGGTGCTCAGGCTCGGGGTGCTGGGTGCTCAGTGCTCAGGGTGCTTGGTGCTCAGTGCTCAGGGTGCTGGGTGCTCAGTGCTCGGGGTGCTGGGTGCTCAGTGCTTGGGGTGCTCGTTGCTCAGTGCTCGGGGTGCTGGGTGCTCAGTGCTCAGTACTCAGGGTGCTGGGTGCTCAGTGCTCGGGGTGCTGGGTGCTCAGTGCTCAGTACTCAGGGTGCTGGGTGCTCAGTGCTCAGGGTGCTGGGTGCTCAGTCCTCAGTGTGCTGGGTGCTCAGTGCTCAGGGTGCTGGGTACTCAGTGCTCAGGGTGCTGGGTACTCAGTGCTCGGGGTGCTGTGTGCTCAGTACTCAGGGTGCTGGGTGCTCAGTACTCAGGGTGCTCAGTGCTCAGTACTCAGGGTGCTCAGTGCTCAGGGTGCTGTGTGCTCAGTGCTCGGGGTGCTGGGTGCTCTGTCCTCAGGGTGCTGGGTGCTCAGTATTCAGGGTGCTCAGTGCTTGTGGTGCTGGGTGCTCAGTACTCAGGGTGCTCAGTGCTTGGGGTGTTGGGTGCTTAGTACTCAGGGTGCTGGGTGCTCAGTGCTCAGGGTGCTGGGTGCTCAGTACTCAGGGTGCTGGGTGCTCAGTACTCAGGGTGCTGGGTGCTCAGTGCTCGGGGTGCTGGGTGCTCAGTGCTCGGGGTGCTGGGTGCTCAGTGCTCAGGGTGCTGGGTGCTCAGTGCTCAGGGTGCTGGGTGATCAGTGCTCAGGGTGCTGGGTGCTCAGTACACAGGGTGCTCGGTGCTCGGGGTGCTGGGTGCTCAGTGCTCGGTGTGCTCGGTGCTCAGTACTCGGGGTGCTCAGTGCTCAGTACTCAGGGTGCTGGGTGCTCAGTGCTCAGGGTGCTGGGTGCTCAGTACTCAGGGTGCTGGGTGCTCGGTGCTCAGTACGCTGGGTGCTCAGTACTCAGGGTGCTTGGTGCTCAGTACTCAGGGTGCTGGGTGCTCAGTACTCAGGGTGCTCGGTGCTCAGTACTCAGGGTGCTGGGTGCTCAGTGCTCAGGGTGCTGGGTGCTCAGTACTCAGGGTGCTGGGTGCTCAGTGCTCGGGGTGCTCGGTGCTCAGTACGCTGGGTGCTCAGTACTCAGGGTGCTGGGTGCTCAGTACTCAGGGTGCTGGCTGCTTAGTACTCAGGGTGCTGGGTGCTCAGTGCTCAGGGTGCTCGGTGCTCAGTGCTCGGGGTGCTGGGTGCTCAGTACTCAGGGTGCTCAGTGCTCAGTACTCAGGGTGCTCAGTGCTCAGTACTCAGGGTGCTCAGGCTCAGTGCTCAGGGTGCAGGGTGCTCAGTGCTCGGGGTGCTGGGTGCTCAGTGCTCGGGGTGCTGGGTGTCTCAGTGCTCAGGGTGCTGGGTGCTCAGTGCTCAGAGTGCTGGGTGCTCAGTACTCATGGTGCTCAGTGCTCAGTACTCAGGGTGCAGGGTGCTCAGTGCTCAGGGTGCTCAGTGCTCAGTACTCAGGGTGCTCGGTGCTCAGTGCTCAGGGTGCTCAGTGCTCAGTACTCAGGGTGCTCAGTGCTCAGTGCTCTGGGTGCTGGGTGCTCAGTGCTCGGGGTGCTGGGTGCTCAGTGCTCAGGGTGCTGGGTGCTCAGTACTCAGGGTGCTCAGTGCTCAGGGTGCTGGGTGCTCAGTGCTCGGGGTGCTGTGTACTCAGTGCTCAGTACACAGGGTGCTGGGTGCTCAGTGCTCGGGGTGCTGGGTGCTCAGTGCTCGGGGTGATGGGTGCTCAGTGCTCGGGGTGCTGGGTGCTCAGTGCTCGGGGTGCTCGGTGCTCAGTGCTCGGGGTGCTGGGCGCTCAGTGCTCAGTACTCAGGGTGCTGGGTGCTCAGTGCTCGGGGTGCTGGGTGCTCAGTGCTCGGGGTGCTGGGTGCTCAGTGCTCGGGGTGCTGAGTGCTCAGTGCTCGGGGTGCTGGGTGCTCAGGCTCGGGGTGCTGGGTGCTCAGTGCTCAGGGTGCTGGGTGCTCAGTGCTCAGTGTGCTGGGTGCACAGTGCTCGGGGTGCTGGGTGCTCAGTGCTTGGGGTGCTCGTTGCTCAGTGCTCGGGGTGCTGGGTGCTCATTGCTCAGTACTCAGGGTGCTGTGTGCTCAGTGCTCGGGGTGCTGGGTGCTCAGTGCTCAGTACTCAGGGTGCTGGGTGCTCAGTGCTCAGGGTGCTGGGTGCTCATTCCTCAATGTGCTGGGTGCTCAGTGCTCAGGGTGCTGGGTACTCAGTGCTCAGGGTGCTGGGTACTCAGTGCTCGGGGTGCTGTGTGCTCAGTACTCAGGGTGCTGGGTGCTCAGTACTCAGGGTGCGCAGTGCTCAGTACTCAGGGTGCTCAGTGCTCAGGGTGCTGTGTGCTCAGTGCTCGGGGTGCTGGGTGCTCTGTCCTCAGGGTGCTGGGTGCTCAGTGCTCAGGGTGCTCGGTGCTCAGTGCTCAGGGTGCTGGGTGCTCAGTGCTCGAGGTGCTGGGTGCTCATTACTCAGGGTGCTGGGTGCTCAGTATTCAGGGTGCTCAGTGCTTGTGGTGCTGGGTGCTCAGTACTCAGGGTGCTCAGTGCTTGGGGTGTTGGGTGCTTAGTACTCAGGGTGCTGGGTGCTCAGTGCTCAGGGTGCTGGGTGCTCAGTACTGAGGGTGCTGGGTGCTCAGTACTCAGGGTGCTGGGTGCTCAGTGCTCGGGGTGCTGGGTGCTCAGTGCTCGGGGTGCTGGGTGCTCAGTGCTCAGGGTGCTGGGTGCTCAGTGCTCAGGGTGCTGGGTGATCAGTGCTCGGGGTGCTGGGTGCTCAGTGCTCGGGGCGCTGGGTGCTCAGTGCTCGGGGTGCTCGGTGCTCAGTGCTCGGGGTGCTGGGTGCTCAGTACTCAGGGTGCTCAGTGCTCAGTACTCAGGGTGCTGGGTGCTCAGTGCTCAGTGTGCTGGGTGCTCAGTTCTCGGGGTGCTGGCTGCTCGGTTCTCAGGTTGCTGGGTGCTCAGTGCTCGGGGTGCTGGGTGCTCAGTGCTCGGGGTGCTGGGTGCTCAGTACTCGGGGTGCTGGGTGCTCAGTGCTCAGGGTGCTGGGTCTCAGTGCTCGGGGTACTGGGTACTCAGTGCTCAGTACACAGGGTGCTGGGTGCTCATTGCTCGGGGTGCTGTGTTCTCAGTGCTCAGTACTCAGGGTGCTGGGTGCTCAGTGCTCGGGGTGCTGGGTGCTCAGTACTCAGGGTACTTGGTGCTCAGTACTCAGGGTGCTGGGTGATCAGTGCTCAGGGTGCTGGGTGCTCAGTACTCAGGGTGCTCGGTGCTCAGTACTCAGGGTGCTGGGTGCTCAGTGCTCAGGGTGCTGGGTCCTCAGTGCTCTGGGTGCTGTGTGCTTAGTGCTCGGGGTGCTGGGTGCTCAGTGCTCGGGGTGCTGGGTGCTCAGTGCTCAGTACTCAGGGTGCTGGGTGCTCAGTGCTCGGGGTGCTGGGTGCTCAGTGCTCAGGGTGCTTGGTGCTCAGTGCTCAGTGTGCTGGGTGCTCAGTGCTCAGGGTGCTGGGTACTCAGTGCTCGGGGTGCTGGGTGCTCAGTACTCAGGGTGCTGGGTGCTCAGTACTCAGGGTGCTGGGTGCTCAGTGCTCGGGGTGCTGGGTGCTCAGTGCTCAGTGTGCTCGGTGCTCAGTACTCAGGGTGCTGGGTTCTCAGTGCTAGGGGTTTTCTGTACTCAGGGTGCTGTGTGTTCAGTGCTCAGGGTGCTGGGTGCTCAGTACTCAGGGTGCTCGGTGCTCGGGGTTGTGGGTGCTCAGTGCTCAGGGTGCTCGGAGCTCAGTACTCGGGGTGCTCAGTGCTCAGTACTCAGGGTGCTCGGTGCTTAGTACTCAGGGTGCTGGGTGCTCAGTACTCCGGGTGCTGGTTGCTCAGTGCTCAGTGTGCTCGGTGCTCAGTGCTCAAGGTGCTGGGTGCTCAGTACTCAGGGTGATCATTGCTCAGGGAGCTGGGTGCTCAGTAATCAGGGTGCTGGGTGCTCAGTACTCAGGGTGCTCAGTGCTCAGTACTCAGGGTGCTCAGTGCTCAGTACTAAGGTTGCTCAGTGCTCAGGGTGCTGGGTGCTCAGTGCTCGGGGTGCTCGGTGCTCAGTACTCAGGGTGCTGGGTGCTCAGTGCTCAGGGTGCAGGGTGCTCAGTGCTCAGGGTGCTGGGTGCTCAGTACACAGGGTGCTCGGTGCTCGGGGTGCTGGGTGCTCAGTGCTCGGTGTGCTCGGTGCTCAGTACTCGGGGAGCTCAGTGCTCAGTACTAAGGGTGCTGGGTGCTCAGTGCTCAGGGTGCTGGGTGCTCAGTACTCAGGGTGCTGGGTGCTCGGTGCTCAGTACGCTGGGTGCTCAGTACTCAGGGTGCTGGGTGCTCAGTACTCAGGGTGCTGGGTGCTCAGTACTCAGGGTGCTCGGTGCTCAGTACTCAGGGTGCTGGGTGCTCAGTGCTCAGGGTGCTGGGTGCTCATTGCTCAATGTGCTGGGTGCTCAGTGCTCAGGGTGCTGGGTACTCAGTGCTCAGGGTGCTGGGTACTCAGTGCTCGGGGTGCTGTGTGCTCAGTACTCAGGGTGCTGGGTGCTCAGTACTCAGGGTGCTCAGTGCTCAGTACTCAGGGTGCTCAGTGCTCAGGGTGCTGTGTGCTCAGTGCTCGGGGTGCTGGGTGCTCTGTCCTCAGGGTGCTGGGTGCTCAGTGCTCAGGGTGCTCGGTGCTCAGTGCTCAGGGTGCTGGGTGCTCAGTGCTCGAGGTGCTGGGTGCTCATTACTCAGGGTGCTGGGTGCTCAGTATTCAGGGTGCTCAGTGCTTGTGGTGCTGGGTGCTCAGTACTCAGGGTGCTCAGTGCTTGGGGTGTTGGGTGCTTAGTACTCAGGGTGCTGGGTGCTCAGTGCTCAGGGTGCTGGGTGCTCAGTACTCAGGGTGCTGGGTGCTCAGTACTCAGGGTGCTGGGTGCTCAGTGCTCGGGGTGCTGGGTGCTCAGTGCTCGGGGTGCTGGGTGCTCAGTGCTCAGGGTGCTGGGTGCTCAGTGCTCAGGGTGCTGGGTGATCAGTGCTCGGGGTGCTGGGTGCTCAGTGCTCGGGGCGCTGGGTGCTCAGTGCTCATGGTGCTCGGTGCTCAGTGCTCAGGGTGCTGGGTGCTCAGTACTCAGGGTGCTCAGTGCTCAGTACTCAGGGTGCTGGGTGCTCAGTGCTCAGTGTGCTGGGTGCTCAGTGCTCGGGGTGCTGGCTGCTCGGTTCTCAGGTTGCTGGGTGGTCAGTACTCGGGGTGCTGGGTGCTCAGTACTCAGGGTGCTGGGTGCTCATTGCTCGGGGTGATGGGTGCTCAGTGCTCGGGGTGCTGGGTGCTCAGTGCTCGGGGTGCTGGGTGCTCAGTTCTCGGGGTGCTGGGTGCTCAGTGCTCAGGGTGCTGGGTCTCAGTGCTCGGGGTACTGGGTACTCAGTGCTCAGTACACAGGGTGCTGGGTGCTCATTGCTCGGGGTGCTGTGTTCTCAGTGCTCAGTACTCAGGGTGCTGGGTGCTCAGTGCTCGGGGTGCTGGGTGCTCAGTACTCAGGGTACTTGGTGCTCAGTACTCAGGGTGCTGGGTGATCAGTGCTCAGGGTGCTGGGTGCTCAGTACTCAGGGTGCTCGGTGCTCAGTACTCAGGGTGCTGGGTGCTCAGTGCTCAGGGTGCTGGGTCCTCAGTGCTCTGGGTGCTGTGTGCTTAGTGCTCGGGGTGCTGGGTGCTCAGTACTCAGGGTGCTGGGTGCTAAGTACTCGGGGTGCTGGGTGCTCAGTACTCAGGGAGCTGGGTGCTCAGTACTCACGGTGCTGGGTGCTCAGTAATCGGGTGTTGGGTGCTCAGTGCTCAGGGTGCTGGGTGCTCAGTGCTCGGGGTGCTGGGTGCTCAGTGCTCAGTACTCAGTGTGCTGGGTGCTCAGTGCTCGGGGTGCTGGGTGCTCAGTGCTCAGAACTCAGGGTGCTGGGTGCTCAGTGCTCAGGGTGCTTGGTGCTCAGTGCTCAGTGTGCTGGGTGCTCAGTGCTCAGGGTGCTGGGTACTCAGTGCTCGGGGTGCTGGGTGCTCAGTACTCAGGGTGCTGGGTGCTCAGTACTCAGGGTGCTGAGTGCTCAGTGCTCGGGGTGCTGGGTGCTCAGTGCTCAGTGTGCTCGGTGCTCAGTACTCAGGGTGCTGGATTCTCAGTGCTAGGGGTTTTCTGTACTCAGGGTGCTGTGTGTTCAGTGCTCAGGGTGCTGGGTGCTCAGTACTCAGGGTGCTCGGTGCTCGGGGTTCTGGGTGCTCAGTGCTCGGGGTGCTCGGTGCTCAGTACTCGGGGTGCTCAGTGCTCAGTACTCAGGGTGCTTGGTGCTTAGTTCTCAGGGTGCTGGGTGCTCAGTACTCCGGGTGCTGGTTGCTCAGTGCTCAGTGTGCTCGGTGCTCAGTGCTCAACGTGCTGGGTGCTCAGTACTCAGTGTGATCATTGCTCAGGGAGCTGGGTCCTCAGTACTCAGGGTGCTGGGTGCTCAGTACTCAGGGTGCTCAGTGCTCAGTACTCAGGGTGCTCAGTGCTCAGTACTAAGGTTGCTCAGTGCTCAGGGTGCTGGGTGCTCAGTGCTCGGGGTGCTCGGTGCTCAGTATTCAGGGTGCTGGGTGCTCAGTGCTCAGGGTGCTGGGTGCTCAGTGCTCAGGGTGCTGGGTGCTCAGTACACAGGGTGCTCGGTGCTCTGGGTGCTGGGTGCTCAGTGCTCGGTGTGCTCGGTGCTCAGTACTCGGGGTGCTCAGTGCTCAGTACTCAGGGTGCTGGGTGCTCAGTGCTCAGGGTGCTGGGTGCTCAGTACTCAGGGTGCTGGGTGCTCGGTGCTCAGTACGCTGGGTGCTCAGTACTCAGGGTGCTGGGTGCTCAGTACTCAGGGTGCTGGGTGCTCAGTACTCAGGGTGCTCGGTGCTAAGTACTCAGGGTGCTGGGTGCTCAGTGCTCAGGGTGCTGGGTGCTCAGTACTCAGGGTGCTGGGTGCTCAGAGCTCAGGGTGCTGGGTGCTCAGTACGCTGGGTGCTCAGTACTCAGGGTGCTGGGTGCTCAGTACTCAGGGTGCTGGGTGCTTAGTACTCAGGGTGCTGGGTGCTCAGTGCTCAGGGTGCTCGGTGCTCAGTGCTCGGGGTGCTGGGTGCTCAGTACTCAGGGTGCTCAGTGCTCAGTACTCAGGGTGCTCAGTGCTCAGTATTCAGGGTGCTCAGGCTCAGTGCTCAGGGTGCAGGGTGCTCAGTGCTCGGGGTGCTGGGTGCTCAGTGCTCGGGGTGCTGGGTGTCTCAGTGCTCAGGGTGCTGGGTGCTCAGTGCTCAGAGTGCTGGGTGCTCAGTACTCATGGTGCTCGGTGCTCAGTACTCAGGGTGCAGGGTGCTCAGTGCTCAGGGTGCTCAGTGCTCAGTACTCAGGGTGCTCGGTGCTCCGTGCTCAGGGTGCTGGGTCGCAGTGCTCGGGGTACTGGTTACTCAGTGCTCAGTACACAGGGTGCTGGGTGCTCAGTGCTCGGGGTGCTGTGTGCTCAGTGCTCAGTACTCAGGGTGCTGGGTGCTCAGTGCTCGGGGTGCAGGGTGCTCAGTACTCAGCGAGCTGGGTGCTCAGTACTCAGGGTGCTGGGTGCTCATTACTCAGGGTGCTGGGTGCTCAGTACTCAGGGTGCTCAGTGCTTGGGGTGCTGGGTGCTCAGTGCTCAGGGTGCTCAGTGCTTGGGGTGTTGGGTGCTCAGTGCTCAGTACTCAGGGTGCTCGGTGCTCAGTGCTCAGGGTGCTCAGTGCTCAGTACTCAGGGTGCTCAGTGCTCAGTGCTCTGGGTGCTGGGTGCTCAGTGCTCGGGGTGCTGGGTGCTCAGTGCTCAGGGTGCTGGGTGCTCAGTTCTCAGGGTGCTCGGTGCTCAGGGTGCTGGGTGCTCAGTGCTCGGGGTGCTGGGTACTCAGTGCTCAGTACACAGGGTGCTGGGTGCTCAGTGCTCGGGGTGCTGGGTGCTCAGTGCTCAGTACTCAGGGTGCTGGGTGCTCAGTGCTCGGGGTGCTGGATGCTCAGTACTCAGGGTGCTGGGTGCTCAGTGCTCAGGGTGCTGGGTGCTCAGTACTCAGGGTGCTGGGTGCTCAGTACGCAGTATGCTGGGTGCTCAGTGCTCAGGGTGCTGGGTGCTCAGTGCTCGGGGTGCTGGGTGCTCAGTACTCAGGGTGCTCGGTGCTCAGTACTCAGGGTGCTGGGTGCTCAGTGCTCAGGGTGCTGTGTGCTCAGTACTCAGGGTGCTGGGTGCTCGGTGCTCAGTATGCTGGGTGCTCAGTACTCAGGGTGCTGGCAGCTCAGTACTCAGGGTGCTCGGTGCTCAGTACTCAGGGTGCTGGCTGCTCAGTGCTCGGGGTGCTCAGTGCTTGGGGTGCTGGGTGCTCAGTACTCAGGGTGCTCAGTGCTTGGGGTGTTGGGTGCTTAGTACTCAGGGTGCTGGGTGCTCAGTGCTCAGGGTGCTGGGTGCTCAGTACTCAGGGTGCTGGGTGCTCAGTACTCAGGGTGCTGGGTGCTCAGTGCTCGGGGTGCTGGGTGCTCAGTACTCGGGGTGCTCAGTGCTCAGTACTCAGGTTGCTGGGTGCTCAGTACTCGGGGTGCTGGGTGCTCAGTGCTCGGGGTGCTGGGTGTCTCAGTGCTCAGGGTGCTGGGTGCTCAGTGCTCAGAGTGCTGGGTGCTCAGTACTCAGGGTGCTCGGTGCTCAGTACTCAGGGTGCTGGGTGCTCAGCGCTCAGGGTGCTCAGTGCTCAGTTCTCAGCGTGCTGGGTGCTCAGTGCTCAGGGTGCTCGGTGCTCAGTACTCAGGGTGCTCAGTGCTCAGTACTCAGCGTTCTGGGTGCTCAGTGCTCAGGGTGCTGTTTTCTCAGTACTCAGGGTGCTGGGTGCTTAGTACTCAGGGTGCTCGGTCCTCAGTGCTCAGGGTGCTGGGTGCTCAGTACTCAGGGTGCATGGTGCTCAGTGCTCAGGGTGCTCAGTGCTCAGTACTCAGGGAGCTCAGTGCTCAGTGCTCTGGGTGCTGGGTGCTCAGTACTCAGGGTGCTGGGTGCTCAGTGTGCTGGGTGCTCAGTGCTCGGGGTGCTCAGTACTCAGGGTGCTGTGTGTTCAGTGCTCAGGGTATTGGGTGCTCAGTACTCAGGGTGCTTGCTGCTTAGTACTCAGGGTGCTGGGTGCTCAGTACTCCGGGTGCTGGGTGCTCAGTGCTCTAGGTGCTCTGTGCTCAGTGCTCAGGGCTCAGGGTGCTTGGTGCTCAGTACTCTGGGTGCTCATTGCTCAGGGTGCTGGGTGCTCAGTACTCAGGGTGCTCAGTGCTCAGTTCTCAGGGTGCTCAGTGCTCAGGACTCAGGTTGCTCAGGGCTCAGGGTGCTGGGTTCTCACTGCTCGGGGAGCTGGGTGCTCAGTGCTCAGGGTGCTGTGTGCTCAGTGCTCGGGGTGCTGGGTGCTCAGTACTCAGGGTGCTGGGTGCTCAGTGCTAAGGGTGCTGGGTGCTCAGTGCTCAGGGTGCTCGGTGCTTAGTACTCAGGGTGCTCGGTGCTCGGGGTGCTGTGTGCGCAGTGCTCGGGGTGCTGGGTGCTCAGTGCTCGGGGTGCTGGGTGCTCAGTGCTCGGGGTGCTGAGTGCTCAGTGCTCGGGGTGCTGGGTGCTCAGTACTCGGGGTGCTCGGTGCTCAGTACTCAGGGTGCTGCGTGCTCAGTGCTCAGGGTGCTGGGTGCTCAGTACTCAGGGTGCTGGGTGCTCGGTTCTCAGTACGCTGGGTGCTCAGTACTCAGGGTGCTGGCTGCTCAGTACTCAGGTTGCTCGGTGCTTAGTACTCAGGGTGCTGGGTGCTCAGAGCTCGGGGTGCTGGGTGCTCATTACTCAGGGTGCTGGGTGCTCAGTACTCAGGGTGCTCAGTGCTTGGGGTGCTGGGTGCTCAGTGCTCAGGGTACACAGTGCTTGGGGTGTTGGGTGCTCAGTGCTCAGTACTCAGGGTGCTCGGTGCTCAGTGCTCAGGGTGCTCAGTGCTCAGTACTCAGGGTGCTCAGTGCTCAGTCCTCTGTGTGCTGGGTGCTCAGTGCTCGGGGTGCTGGGTGCTCAGTGCTCAGGGTGCTGGGTGCTCAGTACTCAGGGTGCTCAGTGCTCAGGGTGCTGGGTGCTCAGTGCTCGGGGTGCTGGGTACTCAGTGCTCAGTACACAGGGTGCTGGGTGCTCAGTGCTCGGGGTGCTGGGTGCTCAGTGCTCAGTACTCAGGGTGCTGGGTGCTCAGTGCTCGGGGTGCTGGATGCTCAGTACTCAGGGTGCTGGGTGCTCAGTGCTCAGGGTGCTGGGTGCTCAGTGCTCAGGGTGCTGGGTGCTCAGTACTCAGTATGCTGGGTGCTCAGTGCTCAGGGAGCTGGGTGCTCAGTGCTCAGGGTGCTGGGTGCTCAGTACTCAGGGTGCTCGGTGCTCAGTACTCAGGGTGCTGGGTGCTCAGTGCTCAGGGTGCTGTGTGCTCAGTACTCAGGGTGCTGGGTGCTCGGTGCTCAGTACGCTGGGTGCTCAGTTCTCAGGGTGCTGGCTGCTCAGTACTCAGGGTGCTCGGTGCGCAGTACTCAGGGTACTGGCTGCTCAGTGCTCGGGGTGCTCAGTGCTTGGGGTGTTGGGTGCTTAGTACTCAGGGTGCTGGGTGCTCAGTGCTCAGGGTGCTGGGTGCTCAGTACTCAGGGTGCTGGGTGCTCAGTACTCAGGGTGCTGGGTGCTCAGTGCTCGGGGTGCTGGGTGCTCAGTACTCGGGGTGATCAGTGCTCAGTACTCAGGGTGCTGGGTGCTCAGTGCTCAGGGTGCTGGGTGCTCAGCTCTCTGCCTGCTGGCTGCTCGGTTCTCAGGTTGCTGGGTGCTCAGTACTCGGGGTGCTGGGTGCTCAGTACTCAGGGTGCTGGGTGCTCATTGCTGGGGGTGCTGGGTGCTCAGTACTCAGGGTGCTGGGTGCTCATTGCTGGGGGTGCTGGCTGCTCGGTTCTCAGGTTGCTGGGTGCTCAGTACTCGGGGTGCTGGGTGCTCAGTACTCAGGGTGCTGGCTCCTCATTGCTGGGGGTGCTGGGTGCTCAGTGTTCAGGTTGCTGGGTGCTCAGTACTCGGGGTGCTCGGTGCTCAGTACTCAGGGTGCTGGGTGCTCATTGCTCGGGGTGCTGGGTGCTCAGTGCTCAGGGTGCTGGGTGCCCCATGCTCGGGGTGCTGGGTGCTCAGTACTCGGGGTGCTGGGTGCTCAGTGCTCAGGGTGCTGGGTCGCAGTGCTTGGGGTACTGGGTACTCAGTGCTCAGTACACTGGGTGCTGGGTGCTCAGTGCTCGGGGTGCTGTGTGCTCAGTGATCAGTACTCAGGGTGCTGGGTGCTCAGTGCTCGGGGTGCTGGGTGCTCAGTACTCAGGGTGCTGGGTGCTCATTACTCAGGGTGCTGGGTGCTCAGTACTCAGGGTGCTCAGTGCTTGGGGTGCTGGGTGCTCAGTGCTCAGGGTGCTCAGTGCTTTGGGTGTTGGGTGCTCAGTGCTCAGTACTCAGGGTGCTCGGTGCTCAGTGCTCTGGGTGCTCAGTGCTCAGTACTCAGGGTGCTCAGTGCTCAGTGCTCTGGGTGCTGGGTGCTCAGTGCTCGGGGTGCTGGGTGTTCAGTGCTCAGGGTGCTGGGTGCTCAGTACTCAGGGTGCTCAGTGCTCAGGGTGCTGGGTGCTCAGTGCTCGGGGTGCTGGGTACTCAGTGCTCAGTACACACGGTGCTGGGTGCTCAGTGCTCGGGGTGCTGGGTGCTCAGTGCTCAGTACTCAGGGTGCTGGGTACTCAGTGCTCGGGGTGCTGGATGCTCAGTACTCAGGGTGCTGGGTGCTCAGTGCTCAGGGTGCTGGGTGCTCAGTGCGCAGGGTGCTGGGTGCTCAGTACTCAGTATGCTGGGTGCTCAGTGCTCAGGGTGCTGGGTGCTCAGTGCTCGGGGTGCTGGGTGCTCAGTAATCAGGGTGCTCGGTGCTCAGTACTCAGGGTGCTGGGTGCTCAGTGCTCAGGGTGCTGTGTACTCAGTACTCAGGGTGCTGGGTGCTCGGTGCTCAGTATGCTGGGTGCTCAGTTCTCAGGGTGCTGGCTGCTCAGTACTCAGGGTGCTCGGTGCTCAGTACTCAGGGTACTGGCTGCTCAGTGCTCGGGGTGCTCAGTGCTTGGGGTGCTGGGTGCTCAGTTCTCAGGGTGCTCAGTGCTTGGGGTGTTGGGTGCTTAGTACTCAGGGTGCTGGGTGCTCAGTGCTCAGGGTGCTGGGTGCTCAGTACTCAGGGTGCTGGGTGCTCAGTACTCAGGGTGCTGGGTGCTCAGTGCTCGGGATGCTGGGTGCTCAGTACTCGGGGTGCTCAGTGCTCAGTACTCAGGGTGCTGGGTGCTCAGTGCTCAGGGTTCTGGGTGCTCAGCGCTCGGGGTGCTGGCTGCTCGGTTCTCAGGTTGTTGGGTGCTCAGTACTCGGGGTGCTGGGTTCTCAGTACTCAGGGTGCTGGGTGCTCATTGCTGGGGGTGCTGGGTGCTCAGTACTCAGGGTGCTGGGTGCTCATTGCTGGGGGTGCTGGCTGCTCGGTTCTCAGGTTGCTGGGTGCTCAGTACTCGGGGTGCTGGGTGCTCAGTACTCAGGGTGCTGGGTGCTCATTGCTGGGGGTGCTGGGTGCTCAGTGCTCAGGTTGCTGGGTGCTCAGTACTCGGGGTGCTCGGTGCTCAGTACTCAGGGTGCTGGGTGCTCATTGCTCGGGGTGCTGTGTGCTCAGTACTCAGGGTGCTGGGTGCCCCATGCTCAGGGTGCTGGTTGCTCAGTACTCGGGGTGCTGGGTGCCCAATGCTCAGGGTGCTGGGTCGCAGTGCTCGGGGTACTGGGTACTCAGTGCTCAGTACACAGGGTGCTGGGTGCTCAGTGCTCGGGGTGCTGTGTGCTCAGTGCTCAGTACTCAGGGTGCTGGGTGCTCAGTACTCGGGGTGCTGGGTGCTCAGTACTCAGGGTGCTGGGTGCTCAGTGCTCGGGGTGCTGGGTGCTCAGTACTCAGGGAGCTGGGTGCTCAGTACTCAGGGTGCTGGGTGCTCATTACTCAGGGTGCTGGGTGCTCAGTACTCAGGGTGCTCAGTGCTTGGGGTGCTGGGTGCTCAGTGCTCAGGGTGCTCAGTGCTTGGGGTGTTGGGTGCTCAGTGCTCAGTACTCAGGGTGCTCGGTGCTCAGTGCTCAGGGTGCTCAGTGCTCAGTACTCAGGGTGCTCAGTGCTCAGTGCTCTGGGTGCTGGGTGCTCAGTGCTTGGGTTGCTGGGTGCTCAGTGCTCAGGGTGCTGGGTGCTCAGTACTCAGGGTGCTCAGTGCTCAGGGTGCTGGGTGCTCAGTGCTCGGGGTGCTGGGTACTCAGTGCTCAGTACACAGGGTGCTGGGTGCTCAGTGCTCGGGGTGCTGGGTGCTCAGTGCTCAGTACTCAGGGTGCTGGGTGCTCAGTGCTCGGGGTGCTGGATGCTCAGTACTCAGGGTGCAGGGTGCTCAGTGCTCAGGGTGCTGGGTGCTCAGTACTCAGGGTGCTGGGTGCTCAGTACGCAGTATGCTGGGTGCTCAGTGCTCAGGGTGCTGGGTGCTCAGTGCACGGGGTGCTGGGTGCTCAGTACTCAGGGTGCTCGGTGCTCAGTACACAGGGTGCTGGGTGCTCAGTGCTCAGGGTGCTGTGTGCTCAGTACTCAGGGTGCTGGGTGCTCGGTGCTCAGTATGCTGTGTGCTCAGTACTCAGGGTGCTGGCTGCTCAGTACTCAGGGTGCTCGGTGCTCAGTACTCAGGGTGCTGGCTGCTCAGTGCTCGGGGTGCTCAGTGCTTGGGGTGCTCGGTGCTCAGTACTCAGGGTGCTCAGTGTTTGGGGTGTTGGGTGCTTAGTACTCAGGGTGCTGGGTGCTCAGTGCTCAGGGTGCTGGGTGCTCAGTACTCAGGGTGCTGGGTGCTCAGTACTCAGGGTGCTGGGTGCTCAGTGCTCGGGGTGCTGGGTGCTCTGTACTCGGGGTGCTCAGTGCTCAGTACTCAGGGTGCTGGGTGCTTAGTGCTCAGGGTGCTGGGTGCTCAGCGCTCGGGGTGCTGGCTGCTCGGTTCTCAGGTTGCTGGGTGCTCAGTACTCGGGATGCTGGGTGCTCAGTACTCAGGGTGCTGGGTGCTCATTGCTGGGGGTGCTGGGTGCTCAGTACTCAGGGTGCTGGGTGCTCATTGCTGGGGGTGCTGGCTGCTCGGTTCTCAGGTTGCTGGGTGCTCAGTACTCGGAGTGCTGGGTGCTCAGTACTCAGGGTGCTGGGTGCTCATTGCTGGGGGTGCTGGGTGCTCAGTGCTCAGGTTGCTGGATGCTCAGTACTCGGGGTGCTCGGTGCTCAGTAGTCAGGGTGCTGGGTGCTCATTGCTCGGGGTGCTGGGTGCTCAGTGCTCAGGGTGCTGGGTGCCCCATGCTCGGGGTGCTGGGTGCTCAGTACTCGGGGTGCTGGGTGCTCAGTGCTCAGGGTGCTGGGTCGCAGTGCTCGGGGTACTGGGTACTCAGTGCTCAGTACACTGGGTGCTGGGTGCTCAGTGCTCGCGGTGCTGTGTGCTCAGTGCTCAGTACTCAGGGTGCTGGGTGCTCAGTGCTCGGGGTGCTGGGTGCTCAGTACTCAGGGAGCTGGGTGCTCAGTACTCATTGTGCTGGGTGCTCATTACTCAGGGTGCTGGGTGCTCAGTACTCAGGGTGCTCAGTGCTTGGGGTGCTGGGTGCTCAGTGCTCAGGGTGCTCAGTGCTTGGGGTGTTGGGTGCTCAGTGCTCAGTACTCAGGGTGCTCGGTGCTCAGTGCTCAGGGTGCTCAGTGCTCAGTACTCAGGGTGCTCAGTGCTCAGTGCTCTGGGTGCTGGGTGCTCAGTGCTCGGGGTGCTGTGTGCTCCGTGCTCAAGGTGCTGGGTGCTCAGTACTCAGGGTGCTCAGTGCTCAGGGTGCTGGGTGCTCAGTACTCAGGGTGCTGGGTCCTCATTGCTGGGGGTGCTGGGTGCTCAGTGTTCAGGTTGCTGGGTGCTCAGTACTCGGGGTGCTCGGTGCTCAGTACTCAGGGTGCTGGGTGCTCATTGCTCGGGGTGCTGGGTGCTCAGTGCTCAGGGTGCTGGGTGCCCCATGCTCGGGGTGCTGGGTGCTCAGTACTCGGGGTGCTGGGTGCTCAGTGCTCAGGGTGCTGGGTCGCAGTGCTTGGGGTACTGGGTACTCAGTGCTCAGTACACTGGGTGCTGGGTGCTCAGTGCTCGGGGTGCTGTGTGCTCAGTGATCAGTACTCAGGGTGCTGGGTGCTCAGTGCTCGGGGTGCTGGGTGCTCAGTACTCAGGGAGCTGGGTGCTCAGTACTCAGGGTGCTGGGTGCTCATTACTCAGGGTGCTGGGTGCTCAGTACTCAGGGTGCTCAGTGCTTGGGGTGCTGGGTGCTCAGTGCTCAGGGTGCTCAGTGCTTTGGGTGTTGGGTGCTCAGTGCTCAGTACTCAGGGTGCTCGGTGCTCAGTGCTCTGGGTGCTCAGTGCTCAGTACTCAGGGTGCTCAGTGCTCAGTGCTCTGGGTGCTGGGTGCTCAGTGCTCGGGGTGCTGGGTGTTCAGTGCTCAGGGTGCTGGGTGCTCAGTACTCAGGGTGCTCAGTGCTCAGGGTGCTGGGTGCTCAGTGCTCGGGGTGCTGGGTACTCAGTGCTCAGTACACACGGTGCTGGGTGCTCAGTGCTCGGGGTGCTGGGTGCTCAGTGCTCAGTACTCAGGGTGCTGGGTACTCAGTGCTCGGGGTGCTGGATGCTCAGTAATCAGGGTGCTCGGTGCTCAGTACTCAGGGTGCTGGGTGCTCAGTGCTCAGGGTGCTGTGTACTCAGTACTCAGGGTGCTGGGTGCTCGGTGCTCAGTATGCTGGGTGCTCAGTTCTCAGGGTGCTGGCTGCTCAGTACTCAGGGTGCTCGGTGCTCAGTACTCAGGGTACTGGCTGCTCAGTGCTCGGAGTGCTCAGTGCTTGGGGTGCTGGGTGCTCAGTTCTCAGGGTGCTCAGTGCTTGGGGTGTTGGGTGCTTAGTACTCAGGGTGCTGGGTGCTCAGTGCTCAGGGTGCTTGGTGCTCAGTACTCAGGGTGCTGGGTGCTCAGTACTCAGGGTGCTGGGTGCTCAGTGCTCGGGATGCTGGGTGCTCAGTACTCGGGGTGCTCAGTGCTCAGTACTCAGGGTGCTGGGTGCTCAGTGCTCAGGGTGCTGGGTGCTCAGCGCTCGGGGTGCTGGCTGCTCGGTTCTCAGGTTGTTGGGTGCTCAGTACTCGGGGTGCTGGGTTCTCAGTACTCAGGGTGCTGGGTGCTCATTGCTGGGGGTGCTGGGTGCTCAGTACTCAGGGTGCTGGGTGCTCATTGCTGGGGGTGCTGGCTGCTCGGTTCTCAGGTTGCTGGGTGCTCAGTACTCGGGGTGCTGGGTGCTCAGTACTCAGGGTGCTGGGTGCTCATTGCTGGGGGTGCTGGGTGCTCAGTGCTCAGGTTGCTGGGTGCTCAGTACTCGGGGTGCTCGGTGCTCAGTACTCAGGGTGCTGGGTGCTCATTGCTCGGGGTGCTGGGTGCTCAGTACTCAGGGTGCTGGGTGCCCCATGCTCAGGGTGCTGGGTGCTCAGTACTCGGGGTGCTGGGTGCCCAATGCTCAGGGTGCTGGGTCGCAGTGCTCGGGGTACTGGGTACTCAGTGCTCAGTACACAGGGTGCTGGGTGCTCAGTGCTCGGGGTGCTGTGTGCTCAGTGCTCAGTACTCAGGGTGCTGGGTGCTCAGTACTCGGGGTGCTGGGTGCTCAGTACTCAGGGTGCTGGGTGCTCAGTGCTCGGGGTGCTGGGTGCTCAGTACTCAGGGAGCTGGGTGCTCAGTACTCAGGGTGCTGGGTGCTCATTACTCAGGGTGCTGGGTGCTCAGTACTCAGGGTGCTCAGTGCTTGGGGTGCTGGGTGCTCAGTGCTCAGGGTGCTCAGTGCTTGGGGTGTTGGGTGCTCAGTGCTCAGTACTCAGGGTGCTCGGTGCTCAGTGCTCAGGGTGCTCAGTGCTCAGTACTCAGGGTGCTCAGTGCTCAGTGCTCTGGGTGCTGGGTGCTCAGTGCTTGGGTTGCTGGGTGCTCAGTGCTCAGGGTGCTGGGTGCTCAGTACTCAGGGTGCTCAGTGCTCAGGGTGCTGGGTGCTCAGTGCTCGGGGTGCTGGGTACTCAGTGCTCAGTACACAGGGTGCTGGGTGCTCAGTGCTCGGGGTGCTGGGTGCTCAGTGCTCAGTACTCAGGGTGCTGGGTGCTCAGTGCTCGGGGTGCTGGATGCTCAGTACTCAGGGTGCAGGGTGCTCAGTGCTCAGGGTGCTGGGTGCTCAGTACTCAGGGTGCTGGGTGCTCAGTACGCAGTATGCTGGGTGCTCAGTGCTCAGGGTGCTGGGTGCTCAGTGCACGGGGTGCTGGGTGCTCAGTACTCAGGGTGCTCGGTGCTCAGTACACAGGGTGCTGGGTGCTCAGTGCTCAGGGTGCTGTGTGCTCAGTACTCAGGGTGCTGGGTGCTCGGTGCTCAGTATGCTGTGTGCTCAGTACTCAGGGTGCTGGCTGCTCAGTACTCAGGGTGCTCGGTGCTCAGTACTCAGGGTGCTGGCTGCTCAGTGCTCGGGGTGCTCAGTGCTTGGGGTGCTCGGTGCTCAGTACTCAGGGTGCTCAGTGCTTGGGGTGTTGGGTGCTTAGTACTCAGGGTGCTGGGTGCTCAGTGCTCAGGGTGCTGGGTGCTCAGTACTCAGGGTGCTGGGTGCTCAGTACTCAGGGTGCTGGGTGCTCAGTGCTCGGGGTGCTGGGTGCTCTGTACTCGGGGTGCTCAGTGCTCAGTACTCAGGGTGCTGGGTGCTTAGTGCTCAGGGTGCTGGGTGCTCAGCGCTCGGGGTGCTGACTGCTCGGTTCTCAGGTTGCTGGGTGCTCAGTACTCGGGATGCTGGGTGCTCAGTACTCAGGGTGCTGGGTGCTCATTGCTGGGGGTGCTGGGTGCTCAGTACTCAGGGTGCTGGGTGCTCATTGCTGGGGGTGCTGGCTGCTCGGTTCTCAGGTTGCTGGGTGCTCAGTACTCGGGGTG
Source organism: Microtus oregoni (assembly GCF_018167655.1). Classification (NCBI taxonomy): domain Eukaryota; kingdom Metazoa; phylum Chordata; class Mammalia; order Rodentia; family Cricetidae; genus Microtus; species Microtus oregoni. Next base: position 27,241 of record NW_024543522.1, on the reverse strand, counting down.
CTGGGTGCTCAGTACTCAGGGTGCTGGGTGCTCATTGCTGGGGGTGCTGGGTGCTCAGTGCTCAGGTTGCTGGATGCTCAGTACTCGGGGTGCTCGGTGCTCAGTAGTCAGGGTGCTGGGTGCTCATTGCTCGGGGTGCTGGGTGCTCAGTGCTCAGGGTGCTGGGTGCCCCATGCTCGGGGTGCTGGGTGCTCAGTACTCGGGGTGCTGGGTGCTCAGTGCTCAGGGTGCTGGGTCGCAGTGCTCGGGGTACTGGGTACTCAGTGCTCAGTACACTGGGTGCTGGGTGCTCAGTGCTCGGGGTGCTGTGTGCTCAGTGCTCAGTACTCAGGGTGCTGGGTGCTCAGTGCTCGGGGTGCTGGGTGCTCAGTACTCAGGGAGCTGGGTGCTCAGTACTCATTGTGCTGGGTGCTCATTACTCAGGGTGCTGGGTGCTCAGTACTCAGGGTGCTCAGTGCTTGGGGTGCTGGGTGCTCAGTGCTCAGGGTGCTCAGTGCTTGGGGTGTTGGGTGCTCAGTGCTCAGTACTCAGGGTGCTCGGTGCTCAGTGCTCAGGGTGCTCAGTGCTCAGTACTCAGGGTGCTCAGTGCTCAGTGCTCTGGGTGCTGGGTGCTCAGTGCTCGGGGTGCTGTGTGCTCCGTGCTCAAGGTGCTGGGTGCTCAGTACTCAGGGTGCTCAGTGCTCAGGGTGCTGGGTGCTCAGTGCTCGGGGTGCTGGGTACTCAGTGCTCAGTACACAGGGTGCTGGGTGCTCAGTGCTCGGGGTGCTGGGTGCTCAGTGCTCAGTACTCAGGGTGCTGGGTGCTCAGTGCTCGGGGTGCTGGATGCTCAGTACTCAGGGTGCTGGGTGCTCAGTGCTCAGGGTGCTGGGTGCTCAGTACTCAGGGTGCTGGGTGCTCAATACGCAGTATGCTGGGTTCTCAGTGCTCAGGGTGCTGGGTGCTCAGTGCTCGGGGTGCTGGGTGCACAATACTCAGGGTGCTCGGTGCTCAGTACTCAGGGTGCTGGGTGCTCAGTGCTCAGGGTGCTGTGTGCTCAGTACTAAGGGTGCTGGGTTCTCGGTGCTCAGTATGCTGGGTGCTCAGTACTCAGGGTGCTGGCTGCTCAGTACTCAGGGTGCTCGGTGCTCAGTACTCAGGGTGCTGGCTGTTCAGTGCTCGGGGTGCTCAGTGCTTGGGGTGCTGGGTGCTCAGTACTCAGGGTGCTCAGTGCTTGGGGTGTTGGGTGCTTAGTACTCAGGGTGCTGGGTGCTCAGTGCTCGGGGTGCTGTGTGCTCAGTACTCAGGGTGCTGGGTGCTCAGTACTCAGGGTGCTCAGTGCTCAGTACTCAGGGTGCTCAGTGCTCAGGGTGCTGTGTGCTCAGTGCTCGGGGTGCTGGGTGCTCTGTCCTCAGGGTGCTGGGTGCTCAGTGCTCAGGGTGCTCGGTGCTCAGTGCTCAGGGTGCTGGGTGCTCAGTGCTCGAGGTGCTGGGTGCTCATTACTCAGGGTGCTGGGTGCTCAGTATTCAGGGTGCTCAGTGCTTGTGGTGCTGGGTGCTCAGTACTCAGGGTGCTCAGTGCTTGGGGTGTTGGGTGCTTAGTACTCAGGGTGCTGGGTGCTCAGTGCTCAGGGTGCTGGGTGCTCAGTACTCAGGGTGCTGGGTGCTCAGTACTCAGGGTGCTGGGTGCTCAGTGCTCGGGGTGCTGGGTGCTCAGTGCTCGGGGTGCTGGGTGCTCAGTGCTCAGGGTGCTGGGTGCTCAGTGCTCAGGGTGCTGGGTGATCAGTGCTCGGGGTGCTGGGTGCTCAGTGCTCGGGGCGCTGGGTGCTCAGTGCTCATGGTCCTCGGTGCTCAGTGCTCAGGGTGCTGGGTGCTCAGTACTCAGGGTGCTCAGTGCTCAGTACTCAGGGTGCTGGGTGCTCAGTGCTCAGTGTGCTGGGTGCTCAGTGCTCGGGGTGCTGGCTGCTCAGTTCTCAGGTTGCTGGGTGGTCAGTACTCGGGGTGCTGGGTGCTCAGTACTCAGGGTGCTGGGTGCTCATTGCTCGGGGTGCTGGGTGCTCAGTGCTCGGGGTGCTGGGTGCTCAGTGCTCGGGGTGCTGGGTGCTCAGTTCTCGGGCTGCTGGGTGCTCAGTGCTCAGGGTGCTGGATCTCAGTGCTCGGGGTACTGGGTACTCAGTGCTCAGTACACAGGGTGCTGGGTGCTCATTGCTCGGGGTGCTGTGTTCTCAGTGCTCAGTACTCAGGGTGCTGGGTGCTCAGTGCTCGGGGTGCTGGGTGCTCAGTACTCAGGGTACTTGGTGCTCAGTACTCAGGGTGCTGGGTGATCAGTGCTCAGGGTGCTGGGTGCTCAGTACTCAGGGTGCTCGGTGCTCAGTACTCAGGGTGCTGGGTGCTCAGTGCTCAGGGTGCTGGGTCCTCAGTGCTCTGGGTGCTGTGTGCTTAGTGCTCGGGGTGCTGGGTGCTCAGTACTCAGGGTGCTGGGTGCTAAGTACTCGGGGTGCTGGGTGCTCAGTACTCAGGGAGCTGGGTGCTCAGTACTCACGGTGCTGGGTGCTCAGTAATCGGGTGTTGGGTGCTCAGTGCTCAGGGTGCTGGGTGCTCAGTGCTCGGGGTGCTGGGTGCTCAGTGCTCAGTACTCAGTGTGCTGGGTGCTCAGTGCTCGGGGTGCTGGGTGCTCAGTGCTCAGAACTCAGGGTGCTGGGTGCTCAGTGCTCAGGGTGCTTGGTGCTCAGTGCTCAGTGTGCTGGGTGCTCAGTGCTCAGGGTGCTGGGTACTCAGTGCTCGGGGTGCTGGGTGCTCAGTACTCAGGGTGCTGGGTGCTCAGTACTCAGGGTGCTGGGTGCTCAGTGCTCGGGGTGCTGGGTGCTCAGTGCTCAGTGTGCTCGGTGCTCAGTACTCAGGGTGCTGGATTCTCAGTGCTAGGGGTTTTCTGTACTCAGGGTGCTGTGTGTTCAGTGCTCAGGGTGCTGGGTGCTCAGTACTCAGGGTGCTCGGTGCTCGGGGTTCTGGGTGCTCAGTGCTCGGGGTGCTCGGTGCTCAGTACTCGGGGTGCTCAGTGCTCAGTACTCAGGGTGCTTGGTGCTTAGTTCTCAGGGTGCTGGGTGCTCAGTACTCCGGGTGCTGGTTGCTCAGTGCTCAGTGTGCTCGGTGCTCAGTGCTCAACGTGCTGGGTGCTCAGTACTCAGTGTGATCATTGCTCAGGGAGCTGGGTCCTCAGTACTCAGGGTGCTGGGTGCTCAGTACTCAGGGTGCTCAGTGCTCAGTACTCAGGGTGCTCAGTGCTCAGTACTAAGGTTGCTCAGTGCTCAGGGTGCTGGGTGCTCAGTGCTCGGGGTGCTCGGTGCTCAGTATTCAGGGTGCTGGGTGCTCAGTGCTCAGGGTGCTGGGTGCTCAGTGCTCAGGGTGCTGGGTGCTCAGTACACAGGGTGCTCGGTGCTCTGGGTGCTGGGTGCTCAGTGCTCGGTGTGCTCGGTGCTCAGTACTCGGGGTGCTCAGTGCTCAGTACTCAGGGTGCTGGGTGCTCAGTGCTCAGGGTGCTGGGTGCTCAGTACTCAGGGTGCTGGGTGCTCGGTGCTCAGTACGCTGGGTGCTCAGTACTCAGGGTGCTGGGTGCTCAGTACTCAGGGTGCTGGGTGCTCAGTACTCAGGGTGCTCGGTGCTAAGTACTCAGGGTGCTGGGTGCTCAGTGCTCAGGGTGCTGGGTGCTCAGTACTCAGGGTGCTGGGTGCTCAGTGCTCAGGGTGCTGGGTGCTCAGTACGCTGGGTGCTCAGTACTCAGGGTGCTGGGTGCTCAGTACTCAGGGTGCTGGGTGCTTAGTACTCAGGGTGCTGGGTGCTCAGTGCTCAGGGTGCTCGGTGCTCAGTGCTCGGGGTGCTGGGTGCTCAGTACTCAGGGTGCTCAGTGCTCAGTACTCAGGGTGCTCAGTGCTCAGTATTCAGGGTGCTCAGGCTCAGTGCTCAGGGTGCAGGGTGCTCAGTGCTCGGGGTGCTGGGTGCTCAGTGCTCGGGGTGCTGGGTGTCTCAGTGCTCAGGGTGCTGGGTGCTCAGTGCTCAGAGTGCTGGGTGCTCAGTACTCATGGTGCTCGGTGCTCAGTACTCAGGGTGCAGGGTGCTCAGTGCTCAGGGTGCTCAGTGCTCAGTACTCAGGGTGCTCGGTGCTCCGTGCTCAGGGTGCTGGGTCGCAGTGCTCGGGGTACTGGTTACTCAGTGCTCAGTACACAGGGTGCTGGGTGCTCAGTGCTCGGGGTGCTGTGTGCTCAGTGCTCAGTACTCAGGGTGCTGGGTGCTCAGTGCTCGGGGTGCAGGGTGCTCAGTACTCAGGGAGCTGGGTGCTCAGTACTCAGGGTGCTGGGTGCTCATTACTCAGGGTGCTGGGTGCTCAGTACTCAGGGTGCTCAGTGCTTGGGGTGCTGGGTGCTCAGTGCTCAGGGTGCTCAGTGCTTGGGGTGTTGGGTACTCAGTGCTCAGTACTCAGGGTGCTCGGTGCTCAGTGCTCAGGGTGCTCAGTGCTCAGTACTCAGGGTGCTCAGTGCTCAGTGCTCTGGGTGCTGGGTGCTCAGTGCTCGGGGTGCTGGGTGCTCAGTGCTCAGGGTGCTGGGTGCTCAGTTCTCAGGGTGCTCGGTGCTCAGGGTGCTGGGTGCTCAGTGCTCGGGGTGCTGGGTACTCAGTGCTCAGTACACAGGGTGCTGGGTGCTCAGTGCTCGGGGTGCTGGGTGCTCAGTGCTCAGTACTCAGGGTGCTGGGTGCTCAGTGCTCGGGTTGCTGGATGCTCAGTACTCAGGGTGCTGGGTGCTCAGTGCTCAGGGTGCTGGGTGCTCAGTACTCAGGGTGCTGGGTGCTCAGTACGCAGTATGCTGGGTGCTCAGTGCTCAGGGTGCTGGGTGCTCAGTGCTCGGGGTGCTGGGTGCTCAGTACTCAGGGTGCTCGGTGCTCAGTACTCAGGGTGCTGGGTGCTCAGTGCTCAGGGTGCTGTGTGCTCAGTACTCAGGGTGCTGGGTGCTCGGTGCTCAGTATGCTGGGTGCTCAGTACTCAGGGTGCTGGCAGCTCAGTACTCAGGGTGCTCGGTGCTCAGTACTCAGGGTGCTGGCTGCTCAGTGCTCGGGGTGCTCAGTGCTTGGGGTGCTGGGTGCTCAGTACTCAGGGTGCTCAGTGCTTGGGGTGTTGGGTGCTTAGTACTCAGGGTGCTGGGTGCTCAGTGCTCAGGGTGCTGGGTGCTCAGTACTCAGGGTGCTGGGTGCTCAGTACTCAGGGTGCTGGGTGCTCAGTGCTCGGGGTGCTGGGTGCTCAGTACTCGGGGTGCTCAGTGCTCAGTACTCAGGTTGCTGGGTGCTCAGTACTCGGGGTGCTGGGTGCTCAGTGCTCGGGGTGCTGGGTGTCTCAGTGCTCAGGGTGCTGGGTGCTCAGTGCTCAGAGTGCTGGGTGCTCAGTACTCAGGGTGCTCGGTGCTCAGTACTCAGGGTGCTGGGTGCTCAGTACTCAGGGTGCTGGGTGCTCATTGCTCGGGGTGCTGGGTGCTCAGTGCTCAGGGTGCTGGGTGCCCCATGCTCGGGGTGCTGGGTGCTCAGTACTCGGGGTGCTGGGTGCTCAGTGCTCAGGGTGCTGGGTCGCAGTGCTCGGGGTACTGGGTACTCAGTGCTCAGTACACTGGGTGCTGGGTGCTCAGTGCTCGGGGTGCTGTGTGCTCAGTGCTCAGTACTCAGGGTGCTGGGTGCTCAGTGCTCGGGGTGCTGGGTGCTCAGTACTCAGGGAGCTGGGTGCTCAGTACTCATTGTGCTGGGTGCTCATTACTCAGGGTGCTGGGTGCTCAGTACTCAGGGTGCTCAGTGCTTGGGGTGCTGGGTGCTCAGTGCTCAGGGTGCTCAGTGCTTGGGGTGTTGGGTGCTCAGTGCTCAGTACTCAGGGTGCTCGGTGCTCAGTGCTCAGGGTGCTCAGTGCTCAGTACTCAGGGTGCTCAGTGCTCAGTGCTCTGGGTGCTGGGTGCTCAGTGCTCGGGGTGCTGTGTGCTCCGTGCTCAAGGTGCTGGGTGCTCAGTACTCAGGGTGCTCAGTGCTCAGGGTGCTGGGTGCTCAGTGCTCGGGGTGCTGGGTACTCAGTGCTCAGTACACAGGGTGCTGGGTGCTCAGTGCTCGGGGTGCTGGGTGCTCAGTGCTCAGTACTCAGGGTGCTGGGTGCTCAGTGCTCGGGGTGCTGGATGCTCAGTACTCAGGGTGCTGGGTGCTCAGTGCTCAGGGTGCTGGGTGCTCAGTACTCAGGGTGCTGGGTGCTCAATACGCAGTATGCTGGGTTCTCAGTGCTCAGGGTGCTGGGTGCTCAGTGCTCGGGGTGCTGGGTGCTCAATACTCAGGGTGCTCGGTGCTCAGTACTCAGGGTGCTGGGTGCTCAGTGCTCAGGGTGCTGTGTGCTCAGTACTAAGGGTGCTGGGTTCTCGGTGCTCAGTATGCTGGGTGCTCAGTACTCAGGGTGCTGGCTGCTCAGTACTCAGGGTGCTCGGTGCTCAGTACTCAGGGTGCTGGCTGTTCAGTGCTCGGGGTGCTCAGTGCTTGGGGTGCTGGGTGCTCAGTACTCAGGGTGCTCAGTGCTTGGGGTGTTGGGTGCTTAGTACTCAGGGTGCTGGGTGCTCAGTGCTCAGGGTGCTGGGTGCTCAGTACTCAGGGTGCTGGGTGCTCAGTACTCAGGGTGCTGGGTGCTCAGTGCTCGGGGTGCTGGGTGCTCAGTACTCGGGGTGCTCAGTGCTCAGTACTCAGGGTGCTGGGTGCTCAGTTCTCAGGGTGCTGGGTGCTCAGCGCTCGGGGTGCTCAGTGCTCAGTACTCAGGGTGCTGGGTGCTTAGTGCTCAGGGTGCTGGGTGCTCAGCGCTCGGGGTGCTGGCTGCTCAGTTCTCAGGTTGCTGGGTGCTCAGTACTCGGGATGCTGGGTGCTCAGTACTCAGGGTGCTGGGTGCTCATTGCTGGGGGTGCTGGGTGCTCAGTACTCAGGGTGCTGGGTGCTCATTGCTGGGGGTGCTGGCTGCTCGGTTCTCAGGTTGCTGGGTGCTCAGTACTCGGGGTGCTGGGTGCTCAGTACTCAGGGTGCTGGGTGCTCATTGCTGGGGGTGCTGGGTGCTCAGTGCTCAGGTTGCTGGATGCTCAGTACTCGGGGTGCTCGGTGCTCAGTAGTCAGGGTGCTGGGTGCTCATTGCTCGGGGTGCTGGGTGCTCAGTGCTCAGGGTGCTGGGTGCCCCATGCTCGGGGTGCTAGGTGCTCAGTACTCTGGGTGCTGGGTGCTCAGTGCTCAGGGTGCTGGGTCGCAGTGCTCGGGGTACTGGGTACTCAGTGCTCAGTACACTGGGTGCTGGGTGCTCAGTGCTCGGGGTGCTGTGTGCTCAGTGCTCAGTACTCAGGGTGCTGGGTGCTCAGTGCTCGGGGTGCTGGGTGCTCAGTACTCAGGGAGCTGGGTGCTCAGTACTCATTGTGCTGGGTGCTCATTACTCAGGGTGCTGGGTGCTCAGTACTCAGGGTGCTCAGTGCTTGGGGTGCTGGGTGCTCAGTGCTCAGGGTGCTCAGTGCTTGGGGTGTTGGGTGCTCAGTGCTCAGTACTCATTGTGCTCGGTGCTCAGTGCTCAGGGTGCTCAGTGCTCAGTACTCAGGGTGCTCAGTGCTCAGTGCTCTGGGTGCTGGGTGCTCAGTGCTCGGGGTGCTGTGTGCTCCGTGCTCAAGGTGATGGGTGCTCAGTACTCAGGGTGCTCAGTGCTCAGCGTGCTGGGTGCTCAGTGCTCGGGGTGCTGGGTACTCAGTGCTCAGTACACAGGGTGCTGGGTGCTCAGTGCTCGGGGTGCTGGGTGCTCAGTGCTCAGTACTCAGGGTGCTGGGTGCTCAGTGCTCGGGGTGCTGGATGCTCAGTACTCAGGGTGCTGGGTGCTCAGTTCTCAGGGTGCTGGGTGCTCAGTACTCAGGGTGCTGGGTGCTCAATACGCAGTATGCTGGGTTCTCAGTGCTCAGGGTGCTGGGTGCTCAGTGCTCGGGGTGCTGGGTGCTCAATACTCAGGGTGCTCGGTGCTCAGTACTCAGGGTGCTGGGTGCTCAGTGCTCAGGGTGCTGTGTGCTCAGTACTAAGGGTGCTGGGTGCTCGGTGCTCAGTATGCTGGGTGCTCAGTACTCAGGGTGCTGGCTGCTCAGTACTCAGGGTGCTCGGTGTTCAGTACTCAGGGTGCTGGCTGTTCAGTGCTCGGGGTGCTCAGTGCTTGGGGTGCTGGGTGCTCAGTACTCAGGGTGCTCAGTGCTTGGGGTGTTGGGTGCTTAGTACTCAGGGTGCTGGGTGCTCAGTGCTCAGGGTGCTGGGTGCTCAGTACTCAGGGTGCTGGGTGCTCAGTACTCAGGGTGCTGGGTGCTCAGTGCTCGGGGTGCTGGGTGCTCAGTACTCGTGGTGCTCAGTGCTCAGTACTCAGGGTGCTGGGTGCTCAGTTCTCAGGGTGCTGGGTGCTCAGCGCTCGGGGTGCTGGCTGCTCGGTTCTCAGGGTGCTGGGTGCTCAGTACTCGGGATGCTGGGTGCTCAGTACTCAGGGTGCTGGGTGCTCATTGCTGGGGGTGCTGGTTGCTCAGTACTCAGGGTGCTGGGTGCTCATTGCTGGGGGTGCTGGCTGCTCGGTTCTCAGGTTGCTGGGTGCTCAGTACTCGGGGTGCTGGGTGCTCAGTACTCAGGGTGCTGGGTGCTCATTGCTGGGGGTGCTGGGTGCTCAGTGCTCAGGTTGCTGGATGCTCAGTACTCGGGGTGCTCGGTGCTCAGTACTCAGGGTGCTGGGTGCTCATTGCTCGGGGTGCTGGGTGCTCAGTGCTCAGGGTGCTGGGTGCCCCATGCTCGGGGTGCTGGGTGCTCAGTACTCGGGGTGCTGGGTGCTCAGTGCTCAGGGTGCTGGGTCGCAGTGCTCAAGGTACTGGGTACTCTGTGCTCAGTACACAGGGTGCTGGGTGCTCAGTGCTCGGGGTGCTGTGTGCTCAGTGCTCAGTACTCAGGGAGCTGGGTGCTCAGTGTTCGGGGTGCTATGTGCTCAGTACTCAGGGAGCTGGGTGCTCAGTACTCAGGGTGCTGGGTGCTCATTACTCAGGGTGCTGGGTGCTCAGTACTCAGGGTGCTCAGTGCTTGGGGTGCTGGGTGCTCAGTGCTCAGGGTGCTCAGTGCTTGGGGTGTTGGGTGCTCAGTGCTCAGTACTCAGGGTGCTCGGTGCTCAGTGCTCAGGCTGCTCAGTGCTCAGTACTCAGGGTGCTCAGTGCTCAGTGCTCTGGGTGCTGGGTGCTCAGTGCTCGGGGTGCTGGGTGCTCAGTGCTCAGGGTGCTGGGTGCTCAGTACTCAGTGTGCTCAGTGCTCAGGGTGCTGGGTGCTCAGTGCTCGGGGTGCTGGGTACTCAGTGCTCAGTACACAGGGTGCTGGGTGCTCAATGCTCGGGGTGCTGGGTGCTCAGTGCTCAGTACTCAGGGTGCTGGGTGCTCAGTGCTCGGGGTGCTGGATGCTCAGTACTCAGGGTGCTGGGTGATCAGTGCTCAGGGTGCTGGGTGCTCAGTACTCAGGGTGCTGGGTGCTCAATACGCAGTATGCTGGGTTCTCAGTGCTCAGGGTGCTGGGTGCTCAGTGCTCGGGGTGCTGGGTGCTCAGTACTCAGGGTGCTCGGTGCTTAGTACTCAGGGTGCTGGGTGCTCAGTGCTCAGGGTGCTGTGTGCTCAGTACTCAGGGTGCTGGGTGCTCGGTGCTCAGTATGCTGGGTGCTCAGTACTCAGGGTGCTGGCTTCTCAGTACTCAGGGTGCTCGGTGCTCAGTACTCAGGGTGCTGGCTGTTCAGTGCTCGGGGTGCTCAGTGCTTGGGGTGCTGGGTGCTGAGTACTCAGGGTGCTCAGTGCTTGGGGTGTTGGTTGCTTAGTACTCAGGGTGCTGGGTGCTCAGTGCTCAGGGTGCTGGGTGCTCAGTACTCAGGGTGCTGGGTGCTCAGTACTCAGGGTTCTGGGTGCTCATTGCTCGGGGTGCTGGGTGCTCAGTACTCGGGGTGCTCAGTGCTCAGTACTCAGGGTGCAGGGTGCTCAGTGCTCAGGGTGCTGGGTGCTCAGCGCTCGGGGTGCTGGCTGCTCGGTTCTCAGGTTGCTGGGTTCTCAGTACTCGGGGTGCTGGGTGCTCAGTACTCAGGGTGCTGGGTGCTCATTGCTGGGGGTGCTGGGTGCTCAGTACTCAGGATGCTGGGTGCTCATTGCTGGGGGTGCTGGCTGCTCGGTTCTCAGGTTGCTGGGTGCTCAGTACTCGGGGTGCTGGGTGCTCAGTACTCAGGGTGCTGGGTGCTCATTGCTGGGGGTGCTGGGTGCTCAGTGCTCAGGTTGCTGGGTGCTCAGTACTCGGGGTGCTGGGTGCTCAGTACTCAGGGTGCTGGGTGCTCATTGCTCAGGGTGCTGGGTGCTCAGTGCTCAGGGTGCTGGGTGCTCAGTGCTCGGGGTGCTTTGTGCTCAGTACTCGGGGTGCTTGGTGCTCAGTGCTCAGGGTGCTGGGTCGCAGTGCTCGGGGTACTGGGTACTCAGTGCTCAGTACACAGGGTGCTGGGTGCTCAGTGCTCGGGGTGCTGTGTGCTCAGTGCTCAGTACTCAGGGTGCTGGGTGCTCAGTGCTCGGGGTGCTGGGTGCTCAGTACTCAGGGTACTTGGTGCTCAGTACTCAGGGTGCTGGGTGATCAGTGCTCAGGGTGCTGGGTGCTCAGTACTCAGGGTGCTCGGTGCTCAGTACTCAGGGTGCTGGGTGCTCAGTGCTCAGGATGCTGGGTCCTCAGTGCTCTGGGTGCTGTGTGCTTAGTGCTCGGTGAGCTGGGTGCTCAGTACTCAGGATGCTGGGTGCTCAGTACTCGGGGTGCTGGATGCTCAGTACTCAGGGAGCTGGGTGCTCAGTACTCAGGGTGCTGGGTGCTCAGGACTCAGGTGCTGGGTGCTCAGTGCTCAGGGTGCTGGGTGCTCAGTGCTCGGGGTGCTGGGTGCTCAGTGCTCAGTACTCAGGGTGCTGTGTGCTCAGTGCTCGGGGTGCTGGGTGCTCAGTGCTCAGTACTCAGGGTGCTGGGTGCTCAGTGCTCAGGGTGCTGGGTGCTCAGTGCTCAGGGTGCTGGGTGCTCAGTGCTCAGGGTGCTGGTTACTCAGTGCTCGGGGTGCTGGTTGCTCAGTACTCAGGGTGCTGGGTGCTCAGTACTCAGGGTGCTGGGTGCTCAGTGCTCGGGGTGCTGGGTGCTCAGTGCTCAGTGTGCTCGGTGCTCAGTACTCAGAGTGCTGGGTGCTCAGTTCTCGGGGTTTACTGTACTCAGGGTGCTGTGTGTTCAGTGCTCAGGGTATTGGGTGCTCAGTACTCAGGGTGCTCGGTGCTCGGGGTTCTGGGTGCTCAGTGCTCGGGGTGCTCAGTGCTCAGTACTCAGGGTGCTCGGTGCTTAGTATTCAGGGTGCTGGGTGCTCAGTACTCCGGGTGCTGGTTGCTCAGTGCTCAGGGTGCTCGGTGCTCAGTGCTCAGGGTGCTGGGTGCTCAGTACTCAGGGTGATCATTGCTCAGGGTGCTGGGTGCTCAGTACTCAGGGTGCTGGGTGCTCAGTACTCAGGGTGCTCAGTGCTCAGTACTCAGGGTGCTCAGTGCTCAGTACTAAGGTTGCTCAGTGCTCAGGGTGCTGGGTGCTCAGTACTCAGGGTGCTGGGTGCTCAGTGCTCAGGGTGCTGGGTGCTCAGTGCTCAGGGTGCTGGGTGCTCAGTGCTCAGGGTGCTGGGTGCTCAGTACACAGGGTGCTCTGTGCTCGGGGTGCTGGGTGCTCAGTGCTCGGTGTGCTCGGTGCTCAGTACTCGGGGTGCTCAGTGCTCAGTACTCAGGGTGCTGGGTGCTCAGTGCTCAGGGTGCTGGGTGCTCAGTACTCAGGGTGCTGGGTGCTCGGTGCTCAGTACGCTGGGTGCTCAGTACTCAGGGTGCTGGGTGCTCAGTACTCAGGGTGCTGGGTGCTCCGTACTCAGGGTGCTGGGTGCTAAGTACTCAGGGTGCTCGGTCCTCAGTGCTCAGGGTGCTGGGTGCTCAGTACTCAGGGTACAGGGTGCTCAGTGCTCAGGGTGCTCAGTGCTCAGTACTCAGGGTGCTCGGTGCTCAGTGCTCAGGGTGCTCAGTGCTCAGTACTCAGGGTGCTCAGTTCTCAGTGCTCTGGGTGCTGGGTGCTCAGTGCTCGGGGTGCTGGGTGCTCAGTGCTCAGGGTGCTGGGTGCTCAGTACTCAGGGTGCTCAGTGCTCAGGGTGCTCAGTGCTCGGGGTGCTGGGTGCTCAGTGCTCAGTACTCAGGGTGCTGGGTGCTCAGTGCTCGGGGTGCTGGATGCTCAGTACTCAGGGTGCTGGGTGCTCAGTGCTCAGGGTGCTGGGTGCTCAGTACTCAGGGTGCTGGGTGCTCAGTGCTCAGGGTGCTGGGTGCTCAGTACTCAGGGTGCTGGGTGCTCAGTGCTCAGGGTGCTGGGTGCTCAGTGCTCGAGGTGCTGGGTGCTCAGTACTCAGGGTGCTCGGTGCTCGGGGTTCTGGGTGCTCAGTGCTCGGGGTGCTCAGTGCTCAGTACTCAGGGTGCTCGGTGCTTAGTATTCAGGGTGCTGGGTGCTCAGTACTCCGGGTGCTGGTTGCTCAGTGCTCAGGGTGCTCGGTGCTCAGTGCTCAGGGTGCTGGGTGCTCAGTACTCAGGGTGATCATTGCTCAGGGTGCTGGGTGCTCAGTACTCAGGGTGCTGGGTGCTCAGTACTCAGGGTGCTCAGTGCTCAGTACTCAGGGTGCTCAGTGCTCAGTACTAAGGTTGCTCAGTGCTCAGGGTGCTGGGTGCTCAGTACTCAGGGTGCTGGGTGCTCAGTGCTCAGGGTGCTGGGTGCTCAGTGCTCAGGGTGCTGGGTGCTCAGTGCTCAGGGTGCTGGGTTCTCAGTACACAGGGTGCTCTGTGCTCGGGGTGCTGGGTGCTCAGTGCTCGGTGTGCTCGGTGCTCAGTACTCGGGGTGCTCAGTGCTCAGTACTCAGGGTGCTGGGTGCTCAGTGCTCAGGGTGCTGGGTGCTCAGTACTCAGGGTGCTGGGTGCTCGGTGCTCAGTACGCTGGGTGCTCAGTACTCAGGGTGCTGGGTGCTCAGTACTCAGGGTGCTGGGTGCTCAGTACTCAGGGTGCTGGGTGCTAAGTACTCAGGGTGCTCGGTCCTCAGTGCTCAGGGTGCTGGGTGCTCAGTACTCAGGGTACAGGGTGCTCAGTGCTCAGGGTGCTCAGTGCTCAGTACTCAGGGTGCTCGGTGCTCAGTGCTCAGGGTGCTCAGTGCTCAGTACTCAGGGTGCTCAGTTCTCAGTGCTCTGGGTGCTGGGTGCTCAGTGCTCGGGGTGCTGGGTGCTCAGTGCTCAGGGTGCTGGGTGCTCAGTACTCAGGGTGCTCAGTGCTCAGGGTGCTCAGTGCTCGGGGTGCTGGGTGCTCAGTGCTCAGTACTCAGGGTGCTGGGTGCTCAGTGCTCGGGGTGCTGGATGCTCAGTACTCAGGGTGCTGGGTGCTCAGTGCTCAGGGTGCTGGGTGCTCAGTACTCAGGGTGCTGGGTGCTCAGTGCTCAGGGTGCTGGGTGCTCAGTACTCAGGGTGCTGGGTGCTCAGTGCTCAGGGTGCTGGGTGCTCAGTGCTCGAGGTGCTGGGTGCTCAGTACTCAGGGTGCTCGGTGCTCAGTACTCAGGGTGCTGGGTGCTCAGTGCTTGGGGTGCTGGGTGCTCAGTGCTCAGGGTGCTCAGTGCTTGTTGTGTTGGGTGCTCAGTGCTCAGTACTCAGGGTGCTCGGTGCTCAGTGCTCAGGGTGCTCAGTGCTCAGTACTCAGGGTGCTCGGTGCTCAGTACTCAGGGTGCTGGGTGCTCAGTGCTCAGGGTGCTGGGTGCTCAGTACTCAGGGTGCTGGGTGCTCGGTGCTCAGGGTGCTCGGTGCTCAGTACTCATGGTGCTGGGTGCTCAGTGCTCAGGGTGCTGGGTGCTCAGCGCTCAGGGTGCTGGGTGCTCAGTAATCGGGGTGCTCAGTGCTCAGTACTCAGCGTGCTGGGTGCTCAGTGCTCAGCGTGCTGGGTGCTCAGTACTCAGTCCTCAGGATGCTGGGTGCTCAGTGCTCAGGGTTCTGGGTGCTCAGTGCTCAGGGTGCTCAGTGCTCAGTGCTCAGGGTGATGGGTGCTCGGTGCTCAGTATGCTGGGTGCTCAGTACTCAGGGTGCTGGCTGCTCAGTACTCAGGGTGCTCGGTGCTCAGTACTCAGGGTGCTGGCTGCTCAGTGCTCGGGGTGCTCAGTGCTTGGGGTGCTGGGTGCTCAGTACTCAGGGTGCTCAGTGCTTGGGGTGTTGGGTGCTTAGTACTCAGGGTGCTGGGTGCTCAGTGCTCAGGGTGCTGGGTGCTCAGTACTCAGGGTGCTGGGTGCTCAGTACTCAGGGTGCTGGGTGCTCAGTGCTCGGGGTGCTGGGTGCTCAGTACTCGGGGTGCTCAGTGCTCAGTACTCAGGGTGCTGTGTGCTCAGTGCTCAGGGTGCTGGGTGCTCAGCGCTCGGGGTGCTGGCTGCTCGGTTCTCAGGTTGCTGGGTGCTCAGTACACGGGATGCTGGGTGCTCAGTACTCAGGGTGCTGGGTGCTCATTGCTGGGGGTGCTGGGTCGCAGTGCTCGGGGTACTGGGTACTCAGTGCTCAGTACAGAGGGTGCTGGGTGCTCAGTGCTCGGGGTGCTGTGTGCTCAGTGCTCAGTACTCAGGGTGCTGGGTGCTCAGTGCTCGGGGTGCTGGGTGCTCAGTACTCAGGGAGCTGGGTGCTCAGTACTCAGGGTGCTGGGTGCTCATTACTCAGGGTGCTGGGTGCTCAGTACTCAGGGTGCTCAGTGCTTGGGGAGCTGGGTGCTCAGTGCTCAGGGTGCTCAGTGCTTGGGGTGTTGGGTGCTCAGTGCTCAGTACTCAGGGTGCTCGGTGCTCAGTGCTCAGGGTGCTCAGTGCTCAGTACTCAGGGTGCTCGGTGCTCAGTACTCAGGGTGCTGGGTGCTCAGTGCTCAGGGTGCTGGGTGCTCAGTACTCATGGTGCTGGGTCCTCGGTGCTCAGGGTGCTCGGTGCTCAGTACTCATGGTGCTGGGTGCTCAGTGCTCAGGGTGCTGGGTGCTCAGCGCTCAGGGTGCTGGGTGCTCAGTAATCGGGGTGCTCAGTGCTCAGTGCTCAGTGCTCAGGGTGCTGGGTGCTCAGTGCTCGGGGTGCTGGGTGCTCAGTGCTCGGGGTGCTGGGTGCTCAGTGCTCGGGGTGCTGGGTGCTCATTGCTGGGGGTGCTGGGTGCTCAGTGCTCAGGTTGCTGGGTGCTCAGTACTCGGGGTGCTCGGTGCTCAGTACTCAGGGTGCTGGGTGCTCATTGCTCAGGGTGCTGGGTGCTCAGTGCTCAGGGTGCTGGGTGCCCCATGCTCGGGGTGCTGGGTGCTCAGTACTCGGGGTGCTCGGTGCTCAATGCTCAGGGTGCTGGGTCGCAGTGCTCGGGGTACTGGGTACTCAGTGCTCAGTACAGAGGGTGCTGGGTGCTCAGTGCTCGGGGTGCTGTGTGCTCAGTGCTCAGTACTCAGGGTGCTGGGTGCTCAGTGCTCTGGGTGCTGGGTGCTCAGTACTCAGGGTGCTGGGTGCTCTGTGCTCTGGGTGCTGGGTGCTCAGTGCTCAGGGTGCTGGGTACTCACTGCTCAGTACACAGGGTGCTGGGTGCTCAGTGCTCGGGGTGCTGGGTGCTCAGTGCTCAGTACTCAGGGTGCTGGGTGCTCACTGCTCGGGGTGCTGGATGCTCAGTACTCAGGGCGCTGGGTGCTCAGTGCTCAGGGTGCTGGGTGCTCAGTACTCAGGGTGCTGGGTGCTCAGTACGCAGTATGCTGGGTGCTCAGTGCTCAGGGTGCTGGGTGCTCAGTGCTCGGGGTGCTGGGTGCTCAGTACTCAGGGTGTTCGGTGCTCAGTACTCAGGGTGCTGGGTGCTCAGTGCTCAGGGTGCTGTGTGCTCAGTACTCAGGGTGCTGGGTGCTCGGTGCTCAGTATGCTGGGTGCTCAGTACTCAGGGTGCTGGCTGCACAGTACTCAGGGTGCTCGGTGCTCAGTGCTCGGGGTGCTCAGTGCTTGGGGTGCTGGGTGCTCAGTACTCAGGGTGCTCAGTGCTTGGGGTGTTGGGTGCTTAGTACTCAGGGTGCTTGGTGCTCAGTGCTCAGGGTGCTGGGTGCTCAGTACTCAGGGTGCTGGGTGCTCAGTACTCAGGGTGCTGGGTGCTCAGTGCTCGGGGTGCTGGGTGCTCAGTACTCGGGGTGCTCAGTGCTCAGTACTCAGGGTGCTGGGTGCTCAGTGCTCAGGGTGCTGGGTGCTCAGCGCTAGGGGTGCTGGGTGCTCAGTACTCAGGGTGCTGGGTGCTCATTGCTGGGGGTGCTGGGTGCTCAGTACTCAGGGTGCTGGGTGCTCAGTGCTCAGGTTGCTGGGTGCTCAGTACTCGGGATGCTGGGTGCTCAGTACTCAGGGTGCTGGGTGCTCATTGCTGGGGGTGCTGGGTGCTCAGTACTCAGGGTGCTGGGTGCTCATTGCTGGGGGTGCTGGCTGCTCGGTTCTCAGGTTGCTGGGTGCTCAGTACTCGGGGTGCTGGGTGCTCAGTACTCAGGGTGCTGGGTGCTCATTGCTGGGGGTGCTGGGTGCTCAGTACTCGGGGTGCTCGGTGCTCAGTACTCATTGTGCTGGGTGCTCATTGCTCGGGGTGCTGGGTGCTCAGTGCTCAGGGTGCTGGGTGCCCCATTCTCGGGGTGCTGGGTGCTCAGTACTCGGGGTGCTGGGTGCTCAGTGCTCAGGGTGCTGGGTCGCAGTGCTCGGGGTACTGGGTACTCAGTGCTCAGTACACAGGGTGCTGGGTGCTCAGTGCTCGGGGTGCTGTGTGCTCAGTGCTCAGTACTCAGGGTGCTGGGTGCTCAGTGCTCGGGGTGCTGGGTGCTCAGTACTCAGGGAGCTGGGTGCTCAGTACTCAGGGTGCTGGGTGCTCATTACTCAGGGTGCTGGGTGCTCAGTACTCAGGGTGCTCAGTGCTTGGGGTGCTGGGTGCTCAGTGCTCAGGGTGCTCAGTGCTTGGGGTGTTGGGTGCTCAGTGCTCGGTACTCAGGGTGCTCGGTGCTCAGTGCTCAGGGTGCTCAGTGCTCAGTACTCAGGGTGCTCAGTGCTCAGTGCTCTGGGTGCTGGGTGCTCAGTGCTCGGGGTGCTGGGTGCTCAGTGCTCAGGGTGCTGGGTGCTCAGTACTCAGGGTGCTCAGTGCTCAGGGTGCTGGGTGCTCAGTGCTCGGGGTGCTGGGTACTCAGTGCTCAGTACACAGGGTGCTGGGTGCTCAGTGCTCGGGGTGCTGGGTGCTCAGTGCTCAGTACTCAGGGTGCTGGGTGCTCAGTGCTCGGGGTGCTGGATGCTCAGTACTCAGGGTGCTGGGTGCTCAGTGCTCAGGGTGCTGGGTGCTCAGTACTCAGGGTGCTGGGTGCTCAGTACGCAGTATGCTGGGTGCTCAGTGCTCAGGGTGCTGGGTGCTCAGTGCTCGGGGTGCTGGGTGCTCAGTACTCAGGGTGCTCGGTGCTCAGTACTCAGGGTGCTGGGTGCTCAGTGCTCAGGGTTCTGGGTGCTCATTGCTCGGGGTGCTGGGTGCTCAGTACTCGGGGTGCTCAGTGCTCAGTACTCAGGGTGCAGGGTGCTCAGTGCTCAGGGTGCTGGGTGCTCAGCGCTCGGGGTGCTGGCTGCTAGGTTCTCAGGTTGCTGGGTTCTCAGTACTCGGGGTGCTGGGTGCTCAGTACTCAGGGTGCTGGGTGCTCATTGCTGGGGGTGCTGGGTGCTCAGTACTCAGGATGCTGGGTGCTCATTGCTGGGGGTGCTGGCTGCTCGGTTCTCAGGTTGCTGGGTGATCAGTACTCGGGGTGCTGGGTGCTCAGTACTCAGGGTGCTGGGTGCTCATTGCTGGGGGTGCTGGGTGCTCAGTGCTCAGGTTGCTGGGTGCTCAGTACTCGGGGTGCTGGGTGCTCAGTACTCAGGGTGCTGGGTGCTCATTGCTCAGGGTGCTGGGTGCTCAGTGCTCAGGGTGCTGGGTGCTCAGTGCTCGGGGTGCTTTGTGCTCAGTACTCGGGGTGCTGGGTGCTCAGTGCTCAGGGTGCTGGGTCACAGTGCTCGGGGTACTGGGTACTCAGTGCTCAGTACACAGGGTGCTGGGTGCTCAGTGCTCGGGGTGCTGTGTGCTCAGTGCTCAGTACTCAGGGTGCTGGGTGCTCAGTGCTCGGGGTGCTGGGTGCTCAGTACTCAGGGTACTTGGTGCTCAGTACTCAGGGTGCTGGGTGATCAGTGCTCAGGGTGCTGGGTGCTCAGTACTCAGGGTGCTCGGTGCTCAGTACTCAGGGTGCTGGGTGCTCAGTGCTCAGGATGCTGGGTCCTCAGTGCTCTGGGTGCTGTGTGCTTAGTGCTCGGTGAGCTGGGTGCTCAGTACTCAGGATGCTGGGTGCTCAGTACTCGGGGTGCTGGATGCTCAGTACTCAGGGAGCTGGGTGCTCAGTACTCAGGGTGCTGGGTGCTCAGGACTCAGGTGCTGGGTGCTCAGTGCTCAGGGTGCTGGGTGCTCAGTGCTCGGGGTGCTGGGTGCTCAGTGCTCAGTACTCAGGGTGCTGTGTGCTCAGTGCTCGGGGTGCTGGGTGCTCAGTGCTCAGTAATCAGGGTGCTGGGTGCTCAGTGCTCAGGGTGCTGGGTGCTCAGTGCTCAGGGTGCTGGGTGCTCAGTGCTCAGGGTGCTGGTTACTCAGTGCTCGGGGTGCTGGTTGCTCAGTACTCAGGGTGCTGGGTGCTCAGTACTCAGGGTGCTGGGTGCTCAGTGCTCGGGGTGCTGGGTGCTCAGTGCTCAGTGTGCTCGGTGCTCAGTACTCAGAGTGCTGGGTGCTCAGTGCTCGGGGTTTACTGTACTCAGGGTGCTGTGTGTTCAGTGCTCAGGGTATTGGGTGCTCAGTACTCAGGGTGCTCGGTGCTCGGGGTTCTGGGTGCTCAGTGCTCGGGGTGCTCAGTGCTCAGTACTCAGGGTGCTCGGTGCTTAGTATTCAGGGTGCTGGGTGCTCAGTACTCCGGGTGCTGGTTGCTCAGTGCTCAGGGTGCTCGGTGCTCAGTGCTCAGGGTGCTGGGTGCTCAGTACTCAGGGTGATCATTGCTCAGGGTGCTGGGTGCTCAGTACTCAGGGTGCTGGGTGCTCAGTACTCAGGGTGCTCAGTGCTCAGTACTCAGGGTGCTCAGTGCTCAGTACTAAGGTTGCTCAGTGCTCAGGGTGCTGGGTGCTCAGTACTCAGGGTGCTGGGTGCTCAATGCTCGGGGTGCTCGGTGCTCAGTGCTCAGGGTCCTGGGTACTCAGTACTCAGGGTGCTGGGTGCTTAGTACTCAGGGTGCTCAGTGCTAAGTACACAGGGTGCTGGGTGCTCAGTGCTCAGTACTCAGGGTGCTGGGTACTCAGTGATCGGGGTGCTGGGTGCTCAGTGCTCAGGGTGCTGGGTGATCAGTGCTCAGGGTGCTGGGTGCTCAGTGATCGGGGTGCTGGGTGCTCAGTACTCAGGGTGCTCAGTGCTCGGGGAGCTCGGTGCTCATTACTCAGGGTGCTGGGTGCTCAGTACTCAGTGCTCGGGGTCCTGGGTGCTCCGTGCTCGGGGTGCTGGGTGCTCAGTGCTCAGTACTCAGGGTGCTGGGTGCTCAGTACTCAGGGTGCTGGGTGCTCATTCTCGGGGTGCTGGGTGCTCAGTGCTCGGGGTGTTGGGTGCTCAGTACTCAGGGTGCTGGTGGCTCAGTACTCAGGGTGCTGCGTGCTCAGTAATCAGGGTGCTCGGTTCTCAGTATTCAGGGTGCTGGGTGCTCATTCTCGGGGTGCTGGGTGCTCAGTGCTCAGGGTGCTGGGTGCTCAGTACTCTTGGTGCTGGGGGCTCAGTACTCAGGGTGCTGGGTGCTAAGTACTCAGGGTGATCTGTTCTCAGTACTCAGGTTGCTGGGTGGTCAGTGCTCGGGGTGATGGGTGCTCAGTACTCGGGGTGCTCAGTGCTCAGTACTCAGGGTGCTGGGTGCTCAGTACTCAGTGTGCTGGGTGCTCAGTGCTCGGGGTGCTCGGTGCTCAGTGCTCGGGGTGCTGGGTGCTCAGTACTCGGGGTGCTGGGTGCTCAGTGCTCAGGGTGCTGGGTGCTCAGTGCTCGGGGTGCTGGGTGCTCAGTACTGAGGGTGGTGCTGGGTGCTCAGTACACAGGGTGCTGGGTGCTCAGTGCTCAGGGTGCTCGGTTCTCAGTACTAAGGGTGCTGGGTGCTCAGTACTCAGGGTGCTCGGTGCTCAGTACTCAGGGTGCTGGGTGCTCAGTGCTCAGGGTGCTGGGTACTCAGTACTCAGGGTGCTGGGTGCTCAGTACTCAGGGTGCTGGGTGCTCAGTGCTCAGGGTGCTTGGTGCTCAGTGCTCCTGGTGCTGGGTGCTCAGTACTCAGGGTGCTGGGTGCTCAGTGCTCAGGGTGATCGGTGCTCAGTACTCAGGGTGCTCAGTACTCAGGGTGCTGGCTGCTCAGTGCTCGGGGTGCTGGGTGCTCAGTACTCGGGGTGCTGGGTGCTCTGTACTCAGGGTGCTGGTTGCTCAGTTCTCGGGGTCCTGGGTGCTCAGTGCTCAGGGTGATCGGTGCTCAGTACTCAGGGTGCTGGGTGCTCAGTGCTCAGGGTGCTGGGTACTCAGTCCTCAGGGTGCTCAGTGCTCAGGGTGCTGGGTGCTCAGTGCTCGGGGTGCTCGGTGCTCAGTACTCAGGGTGCTGAGTGCTCAGTACTCTGGGTGCTGGGTGGTCAGTACTCATGGTGCTGGGTGCTCAGTACTCAGGGGGCTGGGTGCTCAGTGCTCAGGGTGCTGGGTGCTCAGTGCTCAGGGTGCTGGGTGCTCAGTGCTCGGGGTGCTGTGTGCTCAGTGTTCAGTGCTCAGGGTGTTGGGTGCTCAGTGCTCAGTGATCAGGGTGCTGGGTGCTCAGTACTCAGGGTGCTGGGTGATCAGTGCTCAGGGTGCTGGGTGCTCAGTGATCGGGGTGCTGGGTGCTCAGTACTCAGGGTGCTCAGTGCTCGGGGAGCTCGGTGCTCAGTACTCAGGGTGCTGGGTGCTCAGTACTCAGTGCTCGGGGTCCTGGGTGCTCCGTGCTCGGGGTGCTGGGTGCTCAGTGCTCAGTACTCAGGGTGCTGGGTGCTCAGTACTCAGGGTGCTGGGTGCTCATTCTCGGGGTGCTGGGTGCTCAGTGCTCGGGGTGCTGGGTGCTCAGTACTCAGGGTGCTGGGGGCTCAGTACTCAGGGTGCTGCGTGCTCAGTAATCAGGGTGCTCGGTTCTCAGTATTCAGGGTGCTGGGTGCTCATTCTCGGGGTGCTGGGTGCTCAGTGCTCAGGGTGCTGGGTGCTCAGTGCTGGAGGTGCTCGGTGCTCAGTACCCAAGGTGCTGGGTGCTCAGTGCTCAGGGTGCTGGGTGCTCAGTCCTCGGGGTGCTCCGTGCTCAGGGTGCTGGGTGCTCAGTGCTCAGTACTCAGGGTGCTCAGTACTCAGGGTGCTGGGTGCTCAGTGCTCGGGGTGCTGGGTGCTCAGTACTCAGGGTGCTGGGTGCTCAGTACTCGGGGTGCTGGGTGCTCATGACTCAGGGTGCTGGGTGCTCAGTGCTCGGGGTGCTGGGTGCTCAGTGCTCAGGGTGATCGGTGCTCAGTGCCCAGGGTGCTGGGTGCTCAGTCCTCCGGGTGCTCAGTGCTCAGGGTGCTGGGTGCTCAGTGCTCGGGGTGCTCGGTGCTCAGTACTCAGGGTGCTGAGTGCTCAGTACTCAGGGTGCTGGGTGATCAGTACTCAGGGTGCTGGGTGCTCAGTACTGAGGGTGCTGGGTGCTCAATGCGCATGGTGCTGGGTGCTCAGTGCTCAGGGTGCTGGGTGCTCAGTGCTCGGGGTGCTGGGTGCTCAGGGCTGTGGTGCTGGGTGCTCAGTGCTCAGTGCTCAGGGTGCTGGGTTCTCAGTGCTCAGTGCTCAGGGTGCTGGTTGCTCAGTACTCAGGGTGCTGGGTGCTCAGTACTCAGGGTGCTGGGTGCTCAGTGCTCAGGGTGCTGGGTGCTCAGTACTCAGGGTGCTGGGTGCTCAGTGCTCAGGGTGCTCTGTGCTCAGTACTCAGAATGCTGGGTGCTCAGTGCTCAGGGTGCTGGGTGCTCAGTGCTCAGGGTGCTGGGTGCTCAGTACTCAGGGTGCTGGGTGCTCAGTGCTCGGGGTGCTCGGTGCTCAGTACTCAAGGTGCTGGGTGCTCAGTGCTCAGGGTGCTGGGTGCTCAGTCCTCGGGGTGCTCCGTGCTCAGTGATCAGGGTGCTGGGTGCTCAGTACTCAGGGTACTCGGTGCTCAGTACTCAGGGTTCTCAGTGCTCAGTACTCAGGGTGCTGGGTGCTCAGTGCTCAGGGTGCTCAGTGCTCAGTGCTTGGGGTGCTGGGTGCTCAGTGCTCGGGGCGCTTTGTGCTCAGTGCTCGGGGCGCTGGGTGCTCAGTGCTCGGGGTGCTGGGTGCTCAGTGCTCGGGGCGCTGGGTGCTCAGTGCTCGGGGTGCTGGGTGCTCAGTACTCGGGGTGCTGGGTGCTCAGTGCTCAGGGTGCTCAGTGCTCAGTACTCAGTGCTCAGGGTGCTCAGTGCTCAGTGCTCAGGGTGCTGGGTGTTCAGTACTCAGGGTGCTGGGTGCTCAGTACTCAGGGTGCTGGGGGCTCAGTGCTCAGGGTGCTGGGTGCTCAGTACTCTGGGTGTTGGGTGCTCAGTACACAGAGTGCTGGGTGCTCCGTGCTCGGGGTGCTGGGTGCTCATTGCTCAGGGTGCTGGGTGCTCAGTGCTCAGGGTGCTGGGTGCTCAGTACTCAGGGTGCTGGGTGCTCAGTACTCAGGGTGCTGGGTGCTCAGTGATCGTGGTGCTGGGTGCTCAGTACTCAGGGTGCTCAGTGCTCGGGGAGCTGTGAGCTCAGTACTCAGGGTGCTGGGGGCTCAGTACTCAGGGTGCTGGGTGCTCAGTAATCAGGGTGCTTGGTGCTCAGTGCTCCTGGTGCTGGGTGCTCAGTACTCAGGGTGCTGGGTGCTCAGTGCTCAGGGTGATCGGTGCTCAGTACTCAGGGTGCTCACTACTCAGGGTGCTGGCTGCTCAGTGCTCGGGGTGCTGGGTGCTCAGTACTCGGGGTGCTGGGTGCTCTGTACTCAGGGTGCTGGGTGCTCAGTTATCGGGGTCCTGGGTGCTCAGTGCTCAGGGTGATCGGTGCTCAGTACTCAGGGTGCTGGGTGCTCAGTGCTCACGATGCTGGGTACTCAGTCCTCAGGGTGCTCAGTGCTCAGGGTGCTGGGTGCTCAATGCTCGGGGTGCTCGGTGCTCAGTACTCAGGGTGCTCAGTACTCAGGGTGCTGGCTGCTCAGTGCTCGGGGTGCTGGGTGCTCAGTACTCGGGGTGCTGGGTGCTCTGTACTCAGGGTGCTGGTTGCTCAGTTCTCGGGGTCCTGGGTGCTCAGTGCTCAGGGTGATCGGTGCTCAGTACTCAGGGTGCTGGGTGCTCAGTGCTCAGGGTGCTGGGTACTCAGTCCTCAGGGTGCTCAGTGCTCAGGGTGCTGGGTGCTCAGTGCTCGGGGTGCTCGGTGCTCAGTACTCAGGGTGCTGAGTGCTCAGTACTCAGGGTGCTGGGTGGTCAGTACTCATGGTGCTGGGTGCTCAGTACTCAGGGGGCTGGGTGCTCAGTGCTCAGGGTGCTGGGTGCTCAGTGCTCAGGGTGCTGGGTGCTCAGTGCTCGGGGTGCTGGGTGCTCAGTGCTCGGGGTGCTGTGTGCTCAGTGTTCAGTGCTCAGGGTGTTGGGTGCTCAGTGCTCAGTGCTCAGGGTGCTGGGTGCTCAGTACTCAGGGTGCTGGGTGATCAGTGCTCAGGGTGCTGGGTGCTCAGTGATCGGGGTGCTGGGGTGCTCAGTACTCAGGGTGCTCAGTGCTCGGGGAGCTCAGTGCTCAGTACTCAGGGTGCTGGGTGCTCAGTACTCTGTGCTCGGGGTCCTGGGTGCTCCGTGCTCGGGGTGCTGGGTGCTCAGTGCTCAGTACTCAGGGTGCTGGGTGCTCAGTACTCAGGGTGCTGGGTGCTCATTCTCGGGGTGCTGGGTGCTCAGTGCTCGGGGTGCTGGGTGCTCAGTACTCAGGGTGCTGGGGGCTCAGTACTCAGGGTGCTGCGTGCTCAGTAATCAGGGTGCTCGGTTCTCAGTATTCAGGGTGCTGGGTGCTCATTCTCGGGGTGCTGGGTGCTCAGTGCTCAGGGTGCTGGGTGCTCCGTGCTGGAGGTGCTCGGTGCTCAGTACCCAAGGTGCTGGGTGCTCAGTGCTCAGGGTGCTGGGTGCTCAGTCCTCGGGGTGCTCCGTGCTCAGGGTGCTGGGTGCTCAGTGCTCAGTACTCAGGGTGCTCAGTACTCAGGGTGCTGGGTGCTCAGTGCTCGGGGTGCTGGGTGCTCAGTACTCAGGGTGCTGGGTGCTCAGTACTCGGGGTGCTGGGTGCTCATGACTCAGGGTGCTGGGTGCTCAGTGCTCGGGGTGCTGGGTGCTCAGTGCTCAGGGTGATCGGTGCTCAGTGCCCAGGGTGCTGGGTGCTCAGTCCTCCGGGTGCTCAGTGCTCAGGGTGCTGGGTGCTCAGTGCTCGGGGTGCTCGGTGCTCAGTACTCAGGGTGCTGAGTGCTCAGTACTCAGGGTGCTGGGTGATCAGTACTCAGGGTGCTGTTTGCTCAGTACTGAGGGTGCTGGGTGCTCAATGCGCATGGTGCTGGGTGCTCAGTGCTCAGGGTGCTGGGTGCTCAGTGCTCGGGGTGCTGGGTGCTCAGGGCTGTGGTGCTGGGTGCTCAGTGCTCAGTGCTCAGTGCTCAGGGTGCTGGGTTCTCAGTGCTCAGTGCTCAGGGTGCTGGTTGCTCAGTACTCAGGGTGCTGGGTGCTCAGTACTCAGGGTGCTGGGTGCTCAGTGCTCAGGGTGCTGGGTGCTCAGTACTCAGGGTGCTGGGTGCTCAGTGCTCAGGGTGCTCTGTGCTCAGTACTCAGAATGCTGGGTGCTCAGTGCTCAGTGTGCTGGGGTGCTCAGTGCTCAGGGTGCTGGCTGCTCAGTACTCAGGGTGCTGGGTGCTCAGTGCTCGGGGTGCTCGGTGCTCAGTACTCAAGGTGCTGGGTGCTCAGTGCTCAGGGTGCTGGGTGCTCAGTCCTCGGGGTGCTCCGTGCTCAGTGATCAGGGTGCTGGGTGCTCAGTACTCAGGGTACTCGGTGCTCAGTACTCAGGGTTCTCAGTGCTCAGTACTCAGGGTGCTGGGTGCTCAGTGCTCAGGGTGCTCAGTGCTCAGTGCTTGGGGTGCTGGGTGCTCAGTGCTCGGGGCGCTTTGTGCTCAGTGCTCGGGGTGCTGGGGTGCTCAGTGCTCGGGGGTGCTGGGTGCTCAGTGCTCGGGGCGCTGGGTGCTCAGTGCTCGGGGGTGCTGGGTGCTCAGTACTCGGGTTGCTGGGTGCTCAGTGCTCAGGGTGCTCAGTGCTCAGTACTCAGTGCTCAGGGTGCTCAGTGCTCAGGGTGCTGGGTGTTCAGTACTCAGGGTGCTGGGGTGCTCAGTACTCAGGGTGCTGGGGGCTCAGTGCTCAGGGTGCTGGGTGCTCAGTACTCTGGGTGTTGGGTGCTCAGTACACAGAGTGCTGGGTGCTCCGTGCTCGGGGTGCTGGGTGCTCATTGCTCAGGGTGCTGGGTGCTCAGTGCTCAGGGTGCTGGGTGCTCAGTACTCAGGGTGCTGGGTGCTCAGTACTCATGGTGCTGGGTGCTCAGTGATCGGGGTGCTGGGTGCTCAGTACTCAGGGTGCTCAGTGCTCGGGGAGCTGTGAGCTCAGTACTCAGGGTGCTGGGGGCTCAGTACTCAGGGTGCTGGGTGCTCAGTAATCAGGGTGCTCATTTCTCAGTATTCAGGGTGCTGGGTGCTCATTCTCGGTGTGCTGGGTGCGCAGTGCTCAGGGTGCTGGGTGCTCAGTACTCTTGGTGCTGGGGGCTCAGTACTCAGGGTGCTGGGTGCTCAGTACTCAGGGTGCTGGGTGCTCAGTGCTCGGGGTGCTCGGTGCTCAGTGCTCGGGGTGCAGGGTGCTCAGTACTCGGGGTGCTGGGTGCTCAGTGCTCAGGGTGCTGGGTGCTCAGTGCTCGGGGTGCTGGGTGCTCAGTACTGAGGGTGGTGCTGGGTGCTCAGTACTCAGGGTGCTGGGTGCTCAGTGCTCAGGGTGCTGGGTGCTCAGTACTAAGGGTGCTGGGTGCTCAGTAATCAGGGTGCTCGGTGCTCAGTACTCAGGGTGCTGGGTGCTCAGTGCTCAGGGTGCTGGGTACTCAGTACTCAGGGTGCTGGGTGCTCAGTACTCAGGGTGCTGGGTGCTCAGTGCTCAGGGTGCTTGGTGCTCAGTGCTCCTGGTGCTGGGTGCTCAGTACTCAGGGTGCTGGGTGCTCAGTGCTCAGGGTGATCGGTGCTCAGTACTCAGGGTGCTCACTACTCAGGGTGCTGGCTGCTCAGTGCTCGGGGTGCTGGGTGCTCAGTACTCGGGGTGCTGGGTGCTCTGTACTCAGGGTGCTGGGTGCTCAGTTCTCGGGGTCCTGGGTGCTCAGTGCTCAGGGTGATCGGTGCTCAGTACTCAGGGTGCTGGGTGCTCAGTGCTCACGATGCTGGGTACTCAGTCCTCAGGGTGCTCAGTGCTCAGGGTGCTGGGTGCTCAGTGCTCGGGGTGCTCGGTGCTCAGTACTCAGGGTGCTGAGTGCTCAGTACTCAGGGTGCTGGGTGGTCGGTACTCATGGTGCTGGGTGCTCAGTGCTCGGGGTGCTGGGTGCTCAGTGCTCAGTGCTCATTGTGTTCGGTGCTCAGTGCTCAGTGCTCAGTGCTAGGTGCTGGGTGCTCAGTACTCAGGGTGCTGGGTGCTCAGTACTCAGAGTGCTGGGTGCTCAGTGCTCAGGGTGCTGGGTGCTCAGGACTCTGGGTGTTGGGTGCTCAGTACTCAGGGTGCTGGGTGCTCAATGCTCATGGTGCTGGGTGCTCAGTGCTCAGGGCGCTGGGTGCTCAGTGCTCGGGGTGCTGGGGTGCTCAGGGCTGTGGTGCTGGGTGCTCAGTGCTCAGTGCTCAGGGTGCTGGGTGCTCAGTGCTCAGTGCTCAGGTTGCTGGTTGCTCAGTACTCAGGGTGCTGGGTGCTCAGTACTCAGGGTGCTGGGTGCTCAGTGCTCAGGGTGCTCTGTGCTCAGTACTCAGGGTGCTGGGTGCTCAG
>NW_024543521.1:0-95435 GCF_018167655.1 Microtus oregoni | reverse complement strand
CAGTACTCAGGGTGCTCAGTGCTCAGTAATCAGGGTGCTCAGTGCTCAGGGTGCTGGGTGCTCAGTTCTCGGGGTGCTGGGTGCTCATTAATCAGGGTGCTCAGTGCTCAGTACTCAGCGTGCTGGGTGCTCCGTGCTCAGGGTGCTCGGTGCTCAGTACTCAGGGTGCTCAGTGCTCAGTACTCAGTGTGCTGGGTGCTCAGTGCTCAGGGTGCTGGGTGCTCAGTACTCAGGGTGCTTTGTGCTTAGTACTCAGGGTGCTCGGTCCTCAGTGCTCAGGGTGCTGGGTGCTCAGTACTCAGGGTGCTGGGTGCTCAGTGGTCAGGGTGCTCAGTGCTCAGCACTCAGGGTGCTCGGTGCTCAGTGCTCAGGGTGCTCAGTGCTCAGTACTCAGGGTGCTCAGTGCTCTGGGTGCTGGGTGCTCAGTGCTCAGGGTGCTGGGTGCTCAGTGCTCAGGGTGCTGGGTGCTCAGTACTCAGGGTGCTCAGTGCTCAGGGTGCTGGGTGCTCAGTGCTCGGGGTGCTGGGTACTCAGTGCTCAGTACACAGGGTGCTGAGTGCTCAGTGCTCGGGGTGCTGGGTGCTCAGTGCTCATTACTCAGAGTGCTGGGTGCTCAGTGCTCAGGGTGCTGGGTGCTCAGTACTCAGGGTGCTGGGTGCTCAGTGCTCAGGATGCTGGGTGCTCAGTACTCAGGGTGCTGGGTCCTCAGTGCTCAGGGTGCTGGGTGCTCAATGCTCAGGGTGCTCAGTACTCAGGGTGCTGTGTGTTCAGTGCTCAGGGTACTGGGTGCTCAGTACTCAGGGTGCTCGGTGCTTAGTACTCAGGGTGCTTTGTGCTCAGTACTCCGGGTGCTCATTGCTCAGGGTGCTGGGTGCTCAGTACTCAGGGTGCTGTGTGCTCAGTACTCAGGGTGCTCAGTGCTCAGTACTCAGGGTGCTCATTGCTCAGTACTCAGGGTGCTCAGTGCTCCGGGTGCTGGGTGCTCAGTGCTCGGGGTGCTGGGTGCTCAGTGCTCACGGTGCTGTGTGCTCAGTACTCAGGGTGCTCAGTACTCAGGGTGCTTGGTGCTCAGTGTTCAGGGTGCTCGGTGCTCAGTGCTCAGGTTGCTGGGTGCTCAATACTCAGGGTGCTGGGTGCTCAGTACTCAGGGTGCTCAGTGCTCAGTACTCAGGGTGCTCAGTGCTCAGGGTGCTGGGTGCTCAGTGCTCGGGGTGCTGGGTGCTCAGTGCTCGGGGTGCTGGTTGCTCAGTAGTCAGGGTTGCTCGGTGCTCAGTACTCAGGGTGCTGGGTGCTCAGTGCTCAGGGTGCTGGGTGCTCAGTACTCAGGGTGCTGGGTGTTCGGTGCTCAGTACACTGGGTGCTCAGTACTCAGGGTGCTGGGTGCTCAGTACTCAGGGTGCTCGGTGCTCAATACTCAGGGTGCTGGGTGCTCAGTTCTCGGGGTGCTGGGTGCTCATTAATCAGGGTGCTGGGTGCTCAGTACTCAGGGTGCTCAGTGCTTGGGGTGCTGGGTGCTCAGTTCTCAGGGTGCTCAGTGCTTGGGGTGCAGGGTGCTCAGTACTCAGGGTGCTGGTTGCTCAGTGCTCAGGGTGCTGGGTGCTGAGTACTCAGGGTGCTGGGTTCTCAGGACTCAGGGTGCTGGGTGCTCAGTGCTCGGGGTGCTGGGTGCTCAGTGCTCGGGTTGCTGGGTGCTTAGTGCTCGGGGTGCTGGGTGCTCAGTGCTCAGGGTGCTGGGTGCTCAGTGCTCAGGGTGCTGGGTGCTCAGTGCTCGGGGTGCTGGGTGCTCAGTGCTCGGTGTCCTCGGTGCTCAGTGCTCGGGGTGGTGGGTGCTCAGTACTCGGGGAGCTCAGTGCTCAGTACTCAGGGTGCTGGGTGCTCAGTGCTCAGGGTGCTGGGTGCTCAGTGCTCGGGGTGCTGGGTGCTCGGTGCTCAGGTTGCTGGGTGCTCAGTACTCGGGGTGCTGGGTGCTCAGTACTCAGGGTGCTGGGTGCTCATTGCTCGGGGTGCTGGGTCCTCAGTGCTACGGGTGCTGGGTGCTCAGTGCTCGGGGTGCTGGGTGCTCAGTGCTCGGGGCGATGGGTGCTCAGTGCTCGGGGTGCTCGGTGCTCAGTACTCAGGGTGCTGGGTCCTCAGTGCTCAGGGTGCTCGGTGCTCAGTACTCAGGGTGCTGGGTGCTCAGTGCTCAGTGTGCTCGGTGCTCAGTACGTTGGGTGCTCAGTACTCAGGGTGTTGGGTGCTCAGTGCTCAGGGTGATCGGTGCTCAGTACTCAGGGTGCTCAGTACTCAGGGTGCTGGGTGCTCAGTACTCAGGGTGCTGGCTGCTCATTCTCGTGGTGCTGGGTGCTCAGTGCTCGAGGTGCTGGGTGCTCAGTACTCGGGGTGCTGGGTGCTCAGTGCTCAGCGTGCTGCGTTCTCAGTACTCAGGGTGCTCGGTTCTCAGTACTCAGGGTGCTGGGTGCTCATTCTCGGTGTGCTGGGTGCTCAGTGCTCAGGGTGCTGGGTGCTCAGTGCTCAGGGTCCTCTACGCTCAGTACTCAGGGTGCTCAGTACTCAGTGTGCTTTGTGCTCAGTGCTCAGGGTGCTGGGTGCTCAGTACTCAGGGTGTTGGGTGCTCAGTGCTCGGGGTGCTGGGTGCTCAGTACTCGGGGTGCTGGGTGCTCATTACTCAGGGTGCTGGGTGCTCAGTGCTCAGGGTGCTCGCAGCTCAGTACACTTTTTGCTGGGTGCTCAGTACTCAGGGTGCTGGGTGCTCAGTGCTCGGGGTGCTCGGTGCTCAGTGCTCAGGATGCTCGGTGCTCAGTACTTTTGGTGCTGGGTGCTCAGTACTCAGGGTGCTGCGTGCTCAGTGCTCGGGGTGCTCGGGGTGCTCGGTGCTCAGTACTCAGGGTGCTGGGTGCTCAGTGCTCAGGATGCTGGGTGCTCAGTACTCAGGGTGCTCAGTACTCAGTACTCAGGGTGCTGGGTGCTCAGTGCTCGGGGTGCTGGGTGCTCAGTGCTCAGGGTGCAGGGTGCTCAGTGCTCGGGGTGCTGGGTGCTCAGTACTCGGAGTGCTCGGTGCTCAGTACTCAGGGTGCTGGGTGCTAAGTGCTCAGGTGCTGGGTGCTAAGTACTCAGGTTGCTGGGTGCTCAGTACTCAGGTTGCACAGTACTCAGGATGCTGGGTGCTCAGTGCTCGGGGTGCTGGGTGCTCAGTACTCAGGGTGCTCAGTACTCAGGATGCTGGGTGCTCAGTACTCAGGGTGCTGGGTGCTCAGTACTCAGGGTGCTGGGTGCTCAGTCCTCAGGGTGCTAAGTGCTCAGGGTGCTGGGTGCTCAGTCCTCAGGGTGCTGGGTGCTCAGTGCTCAGGATGCTCGGTGCTCAGTGCTCAGGGTGCTGGGTGCTCAGTACTCACGGTGCTGGGTGCTCAGTGCTCGGGGTGCTGGGGGCTCAGTACTCAGGGTGCTGGGTGCTCAGTGCTCAGGGTGCTGGGTGCTCAGTGCTCAGGGTGCTCGGTGCTTAGTACTCATGGTGCTCGGTGCTCGGGGTGCTGGGTGCTCAGTGCTCGGTGTGCTGGGTGCTCAGTGCTCGGGGTGCTGGGTGCTGAGTGCTCGGTGTGCTGGGTGCTCAGTGCTCGGGGTGCTGGGTGCTCAGTGCTCGGGGTGCTGGGTGCTCAGTACTCAGGGTGCTCGGTGCTCAGTACTCAGGGTGCTGGGTGCTCAGTGCTCAGGGTGCTGGGTGCTCAGTACTCAGGGTGCTGGGTGCTCGGTGCTCAGTACACTGGGTGCTCAGTACTCAGGGTGCTGGGTGCTCAGTACTCAGGGTGCTCGGTGATCAATACTCAGGGTGCTGGGTGCTCAGTTCTCGGGGTGCTGGGTGCTCATTAATCAGGGTGCTCAGTGCTCAGTACTCAGCGTGCTGGGTGCTCAGTGCTCAGGGTGCTCGGTGCTCAGTACTCAGGGTGCTCAGTGCTCAGTACTCAGTGTGCTGCGTGCTCAGTGCTCAGGGTGCTGGGTGCTCAGTACTCAGGGTGCTTTGTGCTTAGTACTCAGGGTGCTCGGTCCTCAGTGCTCAGGGTGCTGGGTGCTCAGTACTCAGGGTGCTGGGTGCTCAGTGGTCAGGGTGCTCAGTGCTCAGCACTCAGGGTGCTCGGTGCTCAGTGCTCAGGGTGCTCAGTGCTCAGTACTCAGGGTGCTCAGTGCTCTGGGTGCTGGGTGCTCAGTGCTCAGGGTGCTGGGTGCTCAGTGCTCAGGGTGCTGGGTGCTCAGTGCTCGGGGTGCTGGGTGCTCGGTGCTCAGGTTGCTGGGTGCTCAGTACTCGGGGTGCTGGGTGCTCAGTACTCAGGGTGCTGGGTGCTCATTGCTCGGGGTGCTGGGTCCTCAGTGCTACGGGTGCTGGGTGCTCAGTGCTCGGGGTGCTGGGTGCTCAGTGCTCGGGGTGCTCGGTGCTCAGTGCTCAGGATGCTCGGTGCTCAGTACTTTTGGTGCTGGGTGCTCAGTGCTCAGGATGCTGGGTGCTCAGTACTCAGGGTGCTCAGTACTCAGTACTCAGGGTGCTGGGTGCTCAGTGCTTGGGGTGCTGGGTGCTCAGTGCTCAGGGTGCTGGGTGCTCAGTGCTCGGGGTGCTGGGTGCTCAGTACTCGGAGTGCTCGGTGCTCAGTACTCAGGGTGCTGGGTGCTAAGTGCTCAGGTGCTGGGTGCTAAGTACTCAGGTTGCTGGGTGCTCAGTACTCAGGTTGCACAGTACTCAGGATGCTGGGTGCTCAGTGCTCGGGGTGCTGGGTGCTCAGTACTCACTGTGCTCAGTACTCAGGATGCTGGGTGCTCAGTACTCAGGGTGCTGGGTGCTCAGTACTCAGGGTGCTGGGTGCTCAGTCCTCAGGGTTCTAAGTGCTCAGGGTGCTGGGTGCTCAGTGCTCAGGTTGCTGGGTGCTCAATACTCAGGGTGCTGGGTGCTCAGTACTCAGGGTGCTCAGTGCTCAGTAATCAGGGTGCTCAGTGCTCAGGGTGCTGGGTGCTCAGTTCTCGGGGTGCTGGGTGCTCATTAATCAGGGTGCTCAGTGCTCAGTACTCAGCGTGCTGGGTGTTCCGTGCTCAGGGTGCTCGGTGCTTAGTACTCAAGGTGCTCAGTGCTCAGTACTCAGTGTGCTGGGTGCTCAGTGCTCAGGGTGCTGGGTGCTCAGTACTCAGGGTGCTTTGTGCTTAGTACTCAGGGTGCTCGGTCCTCAGTGCTCAGGGTGCTGGTTGCTCAGTACTCAGGGTGCTGGGTGCTCAGTGGTCAGGGTGCTCAGTGCTCAGCACTCAGGGTGCTCGGTGCTCAGTGCTCAGGGTGCTCAGTGCTCAGTACTCAGGGTGCTCAGTGCTCTGGGTGCTGGGTGCTCAGTGCTCAGGGTGCTGGGTGCTCAGTGCTCAGGGTGCTGGGTGCTCAGTACTCAGGGTGCTCAGTGCTCAGGGTGCTGGGTGCTCAGTGCTCGGGGTGCTGGGTACTCAGTGCTCAGTACACAGGGTGCTGAGTGCTCAGTGCTCGGGGTGCTGGGTGCTCAGTGCTCATTACTCAGGGTGCTGGGTGCTCAGTGCTCAGGGTGCTGGGTGCTCAGTACTCAGGGTGCTGGGTGCTCAGTGCTCCGGGTGCTGGGTGCTCAGTACTCAGGGTGCTGGGTCCTCAGTGCTCAGGGTGCTGGGTGCTCAATGCTCGGGGTGCTCAGTACTCAGGGTGCTGTGTGTTCAGTGCTCAGGGTACTGGGTGCTCAGTACTCAGGGTGCTCGGTGCTTAGTACTCAGGGTGCTGGGTGCTCAGTACTCCGGGTGCTCATTGCTCAGGGTGCTGGGTGCTCAGTACTCAGTGTGCTGGGTGCTCAGTACTCAGGGTGCTCAGTGCTCAGTACTCAGGGTGCTCAGTGCTCAGTACTCAGGGTGCTCAGTGCTCAGGGTGCTGGGTGCTCAGTGCTCGGGGTGCTGGGTGCTCAGTGCTCACGGTGCTGTGTGCTCAGTACTCAGGGTGCTCAGTACTCAGGGTGCTCAGTGCTCAGTACTCAGGGTGCTCAGTGCTCGGTGTGCTGGGTGCTCAGTGCTCGGGGTGCTGGGTGCTGAGTGCTCGGTGTGCTGGGTGCTCAGTGCTCGGGGTGCTGGGTGCTCTGTGCTCGGGGTGCTGGGTGCTCAGTACTCAGGGTGCTCGGTGCTCAGTACTCAGGGTGCTGGGTGCTCAGTGCTCAGGGTGCTGGGTGCTCAGTACTCAGGGTGCTGGGTGCTCGGTGCTCAGTACACTGGGTGCTCAGTACTCAGGGTGCTGGGTGCTCAGTACTCAGGGTGCTCGGTGCTCAATACTCAGGGTGCTGGGTGCTCAGTTCTCGGGGTGCTGGGTGCTCATTAATCAGGGTGCTCAGTGCTCAGTACTCAGCGTGCTGGGTGCTCAGTGCTCAGGGTGCTCGGTGCTCAGTACTCAGGGTGCTCAGTGCTCAGTACTCAGTGTGCTGGGTGCTCAGTGCTCAGGGTGCTGGGTGCTCAGTACTCAGGGTGCTTTGTGCTTAGTACTCAGGGTGCTCGGTCCTCAGTGCTCAGGGTGCTGGGTGCTCAGTACTCAGGGTGCTGGGTGCTCAGTGGTCAGGGTGCTCAGTGCTCAGCACTCAGGGTGCTCGGTACTCAGTGCTCAGGGTGCTCCGTGCTCAGTACTCAGGGTGCTCAGTGCTCTGGGTGCTGGGTGCTCAGTGCTCAGGGTGCTGGGTGCTCAGTGCTCAGGGTGCTGGGTGCTCAGTGCTCGGGGTGCTGGGTGCTCGGTGCTCAGGTTGCTGGGTGCTCAGTACTCGGGGTGCTGGGTGCTCAGTACTCAGGGTGCTGGGTGCTCATTGCTCGAGGTGCTGGGTCCTCAGTGCTACGGGTGCTGGGTGCTCAGTGCTCGGGGTGCTGGGTGCTCAGTTCTCGGGGTGCTCGGTGCTCAGTGCTTAGGATGCTCGGTGCTCAGTACTTTTGGTGCTGGGTGCTCAGTACTCAGGGTGCTGCGTGCTCAGTGCTCGGGGTGCTCGGTGCTCAGTACTCAGGGTGCTGGGTGCTCAGTGCTCAGGATGCTGGGTGCTCAGTACTCAGGGTGCTCAGTACTCAGTACTCAGGGTGCTGGGTGCTCAGTGCTTGGGGTGCTGGGTGCTCAGTGCTCAGGGTGCTGGGTGCTCAGTGCTCGGGGTGCTGGGTGCTCAGTACTCGGAGTGCTCGGTGCTCAGTACTCAGGGTGCTGGGTGCTAAGTGCTCAGGTGCTGGGTGCTAAGTACTCAGGTTGCTGGGTGCTCAGTACTCAGGTTGCACAGTACTCAGGATGCTGGGTGCTCAGTGCTCGGGGTGCTGGGTGCTCAGTACTCACTGTGCTCAGTACTCAGGATGCTGGGTGCTCAGTACTCAGGGTGCTGGGTGCTCAGTACTCAGGGTGCTGGCTGCTCAGTCCTCAGGGTGCTAAGTGCTCAGGGTGCTGGGTGCTCAGTGCTCAGGGTGCTGGGTGCTCTGTGCTCAGGGTGCTCGGTGCTCAGTGCTCAGGTTGCTGGGTGCTCAATACTCAGGGTGCTGGGTGCTCAGTACTCAGGGTGCTCAGTGCTCAGTAATCAGGGTGCTCAGTGCTCAGGGTGCTGGGTGCTCAGTTCTCGGGGTGCTGGGTGCTCATTAATCAGGGTGCTCAGTGCTCAGTACTCAGCGTGCTGGGTGCTCCGTGCTCAGGGTGCTCGGTGCTCAGTACTCAGGGTGCTCAGTGCTCAGTACTCAGTGTGCTGGGTGCTCAGTGCTCAGGGTGCTGGGTGCTCAGTACTCAGGGTGCTTTGTGCTTAGTACTCAGGGTGCTCGGTCCTCAGTGCTCAGGGTGCTGGGTGCTCAGTACTCAGGGTGCTGGGTGCTCAGTGGTCAGGGTGCTCAGTGCTCAGCACTCAGGGTGCTCGGTGCTCAGTGCTCAGTACTCAGGGTGCTCAGTGCTCTGGGTGCTGGGTGCTCAGTGCTCAGGGTGCTGGGTGCTCAGTGCTCAGGGTGCTGGGTGCTCAGTACTCAGGGTGCTCAGTGCTCAGGGTGCTGGGTGCTCAGTGCTCGGGGTGCTGGGTACTCAGTGCTCAGTACACAGGGTGCTGGGTGCTCAGTGCTCTTTACTCAGGGTGCTGGGTGCTCAGTGCTCAGGGTGCTGGGTGCTCAGTACTCAGGGTGCTGGGTGCTCAGTGCTCAGGGTGCTGGGTGCTCAGTACTCAGGGTGCTGGGTCCTCAGTGCTCAGGGTGCTGGGTGCTCAATGCTCGGGGTGCTCAGTACTCAGGGTGCTGTGTGTTCAGTGCTCAGGGTACTCTGTGCTCAGTACTCAGGGTGCTCGGTGCTTAGTACTCAGGGTGCTGGGTGCTCAGTACTCCGGGTGCTCATTGCTCAGGGTGCTGGGTGCTCAGTACTCAGTGTGCTGGGTGCTCAGTACTCAGGGTGCACAGTGCTCAGTACTCAGGGTGCTCAGTGCTCAGTACTCAGGGTGCTCAGTGCTCAGGGTGCTGGGTGCTCAGTGCTCGGGGTGCTGGGTGCTCAGTGCTCACGGTGCTGTGTGCTCAGTACTCAGGGTGCTCAGTACTCAGGGTGCTTGGTGCTCAGTGCTCATGGTGCTCGGTGCTCAGTGCTCAGGTTGCTGGGTGCTCAATACTCAGGGTGCTGGGTGCTCAGTACTCAGGGTGCTCAGTGCTCAGTACTCAGGGTGCTCAGTGCTCAGGGTGCTGGGTGCTCAGTGCTCGGGGTGCTGGGTGCTCAGTGCTCGGGGTGCTGGGTGCTCAGTACTCAGGGTGCTCGGTGCTCAGTACTCAGGGTGCTGGGTGCTCAGTGCTCAGGGGGCTGGGTGCTCAGTACTCAGGGTGCTCAGTGCTCAGTACTCAGGGTGCTCAGTGCTCAGGGTGCTGGGTGCTCAGTGCTCGGGGTGCTGGGTGCTCAGTGCTCGGGGTGCTGGGTGCTCAGTTCTCGGGGTGCTGGTTGCTCAGTGCTCAGGGTGCTGGGTGCTGAGTACTCAGGGTGCTGGGTGCTCAGTACTCAGGGTGCTGGGTGCTCAGTGCTCGGGGTGCTGGGTGCTCAGTGCTCGGGTTGCTGGGTGCTCAGTACTCGGGGTGCTGGGTGCTCAGTGCTCAGCGTGCTGGGTGCTCAGTACTCAGGGTGCTCGGTTCTCAGTACTCAGGGTGCTGGGTGCTCATTCTCGGGGTGCTGGGTGCTCAGTGCTCAGGGTGCTGGGTGCTCAGTGCTCAGGGTCCTCTATGCTCAGTACTCAAGGTGCTCAGTACTCAGCGTGCTTTGTGCTCAGTGCTCAGGGTGCTGGGTGCTCAGTACTCAGGGTGCTGGGTGCTCAGTACTCACGGTGCTGGGTGCTCAGTACTCGGGGTGCTGGGTGCTCATTACTCAGGGTGCTGGGTGCTCAGTACTCACGGTGCTGGGTGCTCAGTACTCGGGGTGCTGGGTGCTCAGTACTCAGGGTGCTGGGTGCTCAGTCCTCAGGGTGCTCAGTGCTCAGGGTGCTGGGTGCTCAGTAATCAGGGTGCTGAGTGCTCAGTACTCAGGGTGCTGGGTGCTCAGTACTCAGGGTGCTGGGTGCTCAGTGCTCGGGGTGTTGGGTGCTCAGTGTTCAGGGTGCTCAGTGCTCATTACTCAGGGTGCTTGGTGCTCAGTACTCAGTGCTCAGGATGCTGGGTGCTCAGTGCTCAGGGTGCTGGGTGCTCAGTGCTCAGGGTGCTCAGTGCTCAGTGCTCAGTACTCAGGGTGCTTGGTGCTCAGTACTCAGGGTGCTGGGTGCTCAGTGCTCGGGGTACCTGGTGCTCAGTGCTCGGGGTGCTTGGTGCTCAGTACTCAGGGTGCTGAGTGCTCAGTGCTCAGGGTGCTGGGTGCTCAGTGCTCAGGGTGCTGGGTGCTCAGTACTCAGGGTGCTGGGTGCTCAGTGCTCAGCGAGCTTGATGCTCAGTACTAAGGGTGCTGGGTGCTCAGTGCTCAGGGTGCTGGGTGCTCAGTGCTCGGGGTGCTGGGTGCTCCGTACTCAGGGTGCTGGGTGCTCAGTACTCGGGGTGCTGGGTGCTCAGTGCTCAGCGTGCTGGGTGCTCAGTACTCAGGGTGCTCGGTGCTCAGTACTCAGGGTGCTGGGTTCTCAGTACTCAGGGTGCTGGGTGCACAGTGCTAGGGGTGCTGGGTGCTCAGTGCTCGGGGTCTGGGTGCTCAGTACTCAGGGTGCTGGGTGCTCAGTACTCAGGGTGCTCTGTGCTCAGTGCTCAGGGTGCTGGGTGCTCAGTGCTCTGGGTGCTGGGTGCTCCGTGCTCAGGGTGCTGGGTGCTCAGTGCTCAGGGTGCTGGGTGCTCAGTGATCGGCGTGATGGGTGCTGAGTGCTCAGGGTGCTGGGTGCTCAGTGCTCGGGGTGCTCGGTGCTCAGGGTCCTGGGTGCTCAGTACTCAGGGTGCTGGGTGCTTAGTACTCAGGGTGCTCAGTGCTCAGTACACAGGGTGCTGGGTGCTCAGTGCTCGGGGTGCTGGGTGCTCAGTGCTCAGTACTCAGGGTGCTGGGTGCTCAGTGCTCAGGGTGCTGGGTGCTCAGTACTCCGCGTGCTGGGTGCTCAGTACTCAGGGTGCTGGGTGCTCAGTGCTCAGGGTGCTGGGTGCTCAGTGCTCAGGGTGCTGGGTGCTCAGTGCTCGGGCAGCTCGGTGCTCAGAACTCAGGGTGCTGGGTGCTCAGTACTCAGGGTGCTGGGTGCTCGGTGCTCAGTACACTGGGTGCTCAGTACTCAGGGTGCTGGGTGCTCAGTACTCAGGGTGCTCGGTGCTCAATACTCAGGGTGCTGGGTGCTCAGTTCTCGGGGTGCTGGGTGCTCATTAATCAGGGTGCTGGGTGATCAGTACTCAGGGTGCTCAGTGCTTGGGGTGCTGGGTGCTCAGTTCTCAGGGTGCTCAGTGCTTGGGGTGCAGGGTGCTCAGTACTCAGGGTGCTGGTTGCTCAGTGCTCAGGGTGCTGGGTGCTGAGTACTCAGGGTGCTGGGTGCTCAGTACTCAGGGTGCTGGGTTCTCAGTACTCATGGTGCTGGGTGCTCAGTACTCAGGGGACTGGGTGCTCAGTGCTCAGGGTGCTGGGTGCTCAGTGCTCAGGGCGCTAGGTGCTCAGTGCTCGGGGTGCTGGGTGCTCAGTACTCACTGTGCTCAGTACTCAGGATGCTGGGTGCTCAGTACTCAGGGTGCTGGGTGCTCAGTACTCAGGGTGCTGGCTGCTCAGTCCTCAGGGTGCTAAGTGCTCAGGGTGCTGGGTGCTCAGTGCTCAGGGTGCTGGGTGCTCTGTGCTCAGGGTGCTCGGTGCTCAGTGCTCAGGTTGCTGGGTGCTCAATACTCAGGGTGCTGGGTGCTCAGTACTCAGGGTGCTCAGTGCTCAGTAATCAGGGTGCTCAGTGCTCAGGGTGCTGGGTGCTCAGTTCTCGGGGTGCTGGGTGCTCATTAATCAGGGTGCTCAGTGCTCAGTACTCAGCGTGCTGGGTGCTCCGTGCTCAGGGTGCTCGGTGCTCAGTACTCAGGGTGCTCAGTGCTCAGTACTCAGTGTGCTGGGTGCTCAGTGCTCAGGGTGCTGGGTGCTCAGTACTCAGGGTGCTTTGTGCTTAGTACTCAGGGTGCTCGGTCCTCAGTGCTCAGGGTGCTGGGTGCTCAGTACTCAGGGTGCTGGGTGCTCAGTGGTCAGGGTGCTCAGTGCTCAGCACTCAGGGTGCTCGGTGCTCAGTGCTCAGTACTCAGGGTGCTCAGTGCTCTGGGTGCTGGGTGCTCAGTGCTCAGGGTGCTGGGTGCTCAGTGCTCAGGGTGCTGGGTGCTCAGTACTCAGGGTGCTCAGTGCTCAGGGTGCTGGGTGCTCAGTGCTCGGGGTGCTGGGTACTCAGTGCTCAGTACACAGGGTGCTGGGTGCTCAGTGCTCTTTACTCAGGGTGCTGGGTGCTCAGTGCTCAGGGTGCTGGGTGCTCAGTACTCAGGGTGCTGGGTGCTCAGTGCTCAGGGTGCTGGGTGCTCAGTACTCAGGGTGCTGGGTCCTCAGTGCTCAGGGTGCTGGGTGCTCAATGCTCGGGGTGCTCAGTACTCAGGGTGCTGTGTGTTCAGTGCTCAGGGTACTCTGTGCTCAGTACTCAGGGTGCTCGGTGCTTAGTACTCAGGGTGCTGGGTGCTCAGTACTCCGGGTGCTCATTGCTCAGGGTGCTGGGTGCTCAGTACTCAGTGTGCTGGGTGCTCAGTACTCAGGGTGCACAGTGCTCAGTACTCAGGGTGCTCAGTGCTCAGTACTCAGGGTGCTCAGTGCTCAGGGTGCTGGGTGCTCAGTGCTCGGGGTGCTGGGTGCTCAGTGCTCACGGTGCTGTGTGCTCAGTACTCAGGGTGCTCAGTACTCAGGGTGCTTGGTGCTCAGTGCTCATGGTGCTCGGTGCTCAGTGCTCAGGTTGCTGGGTGCTCAATACTCAGGGTGCTGGGTGCTCAGTACTCAGGGTGCTCAGTGCTCAGTACTCAGGGTGCTCAGTGCTCAGGGTGCTGGGTGCTCAGTGCTCGGGGTGCTGGGTGCTCAGTGCTCGGGGTGCTGGGTGCTCAGTACTCAGGGTGCTCGGTGCTCAGTACTCAGGGTGCTGGGTGCTCAGTGCTCAGGGGGCTGGGTGCTCAGTACTCAGGGTGCTCAGTGCTCAGTACTCAGGGTGCTCAGTGCTCAGGGTGCTGGGTGCTCAGTGCTCGGGGTGCTGGGTGCTCAGTGCTCGGGGTGCTGGGTGCTCAGTTCTCGGGGTGCTGGTTGCTCAGTGCTCAGGGTGCTGGGTGCTGAGTACTCAGGGTGCTGGGTGCTCAGTACTCAGGGTGCTGGGTGCTCAGTGCTCGGGGTGCTGGGTGCTCAGTGCTCGGGTTGCTGGGTGCTCAGTACTCGGGGTGCTGGGTGCTCAGTGCTCAGCGTGCTGGGTGCTCAGTACTCAGGGTGCTCGGTTCTCAGTACTCAGGGTGCTGGGTGCTCATTCTCGGGGTGCTGGGTGCTCAGTGCTCAGGGTGCTGGGTGCTCAGTGCTCAGGGTCCTCTATGCTCAGTACTCAAGGTGCTCAGTACTCAGCGTGCTTTGTGCTCAGTGCTCAGGGTGCTGGGTGCTCAGT
Source organism: Microtus oregoni (assembly GCF_018167655.1). Taxonomy (NCBI): domain Eukaryota; kingdom Metazoa; phylum Chordata; class Mammalia; order Rodentia; family Cricetidae; genus Microtus; species Microtus oregoni. Next base: position 82,365 of record NW_024543521.1, on the reverse strand, counting down.
ACTCAGGGTGCTGGGTGCTCAGTACTCACGGTGCTGGGTGCTCAGTACTCGGGGTGCTGGGTGCTCATTACTCAGGGTGCTGGGTGCTCAGTACTCACGGTGCTGGGTGCTCAGTACTCGGGGTGCTGGGTGCTCAGTACTCAGGGTGCTGGGTGCTCAGTCCTCAGGGTGCTCAGTGCTCAGGGTGCTGGGTGCTCAGTAATCAGGGTGCTGAGTGCTCAGTACTCAGGGTGCTGGGTGCTCAGTACTCAGGGTGCTGGGTGCTCAGTGCTCGGGGTGTTGGGTGCTCAGTGTTCAGGGTGCTCAGTGCTCATTACTCAGGGTGCTTGGTGCTCAGTACTCAGTGCTCAGGATGCTGGGTGCTCAGTGCTCAGGGTGCTGGGTGCTCAGTGCTCAGGGTGCTCAGTGCTCAGTGCTCAGTACTCAGGGTGCTTGGTGCTCAGTACTCAGGGTGCTGGGTGCTCAGTGCTCGGGGTACCTGGTGCTCAGTGCTCGGGGTGCTTGGTGCTCAGTACTCAGGGTGCTGAGTGCTCAGTGCTCAGGGTGCTGGGTGCTCAGTGCTCAGGGTGCTGGGTGCTCAGTACTCAGGGTGCTGGGTGCTCAGTGCTCAGCGAGCTTGATGCTCAGTACTAAGGGTGCTGGGTGCTCAGTGCTCAGGGTGCTGGGTGCTCAGTGCTCGGGGTGCTGGGTGCTCCGTACTCAGGGTGCTGGGTGCTCAGTACTCGGGGTGCTGGGTGCTCAGTGCTCAGCGTGCTGGGTGCTCAGTACTCAGGGTGCTCGGTGCTCAGTACTCAGGGTGCTGGGTTCTCAGTACTCAGGGTGCTGGGTGCACAGTGCTAGGGGTGCTGGGTGCTCAGTGCTCGGGGTCTGGGTGCTCAGTACTCAGGGTGCTGGGTGCTCAGTACTCAGGGTGCTCTGTGCTCAGTGCTCAGGGTGCTGGGTGCTCAGTGCTCTGGGTGCTGGGTGCTCCGTGCTCAGGGTGCTGGGTGCTCAGTGCTCAGGGTGCTGGGTGCTCAGTGATCGGCGTGATGGGTGCTGAGTGCTCAGGGTGCTGGGTGCTCAGTGCTCGGGGTGCTCGGTGCTCAGGGTCCTGGGTGCTCAGTACTCAGGGTGCTGGGTGCTTAGTACTCAGGGTGCTCAGTGCTCAGTACACAGGGTGCTGGGTGCTCAGTGCTCGGGGTGCTGGGTGCTCAGTGCTCAGTACTCAGGGTGCTGGGTGCTCAGTGCTCAGGGTGCTGGGTGCTCAGTACTCCGCGTGCTGGGTGCTCAGTACTCAGGGTGCTGGGTGCTCAGTGCTCAGGGTGCTGGGTGCTCAGTGCTCAGGGTGCTGGGTGCTCAGTGCTCGGGCAGCTCGGTGCTCAGAACTCAGGGTGCTGGGTGCTCAGTACTCAGGGTGCTGGGTGCTCGGTGCTCAGTACACTGGGTGCTCAGTACTCAGGGTGCTGGGTGCTCAGTACTCAGGGTGCTCGGTGCTCAATACTCAGGGTGCTGGGTGCTCAGTTCTCGGGGTGCTGGGTGCTCATTAATCAGGGTGCTGGGTGATCAGTACTCAGGGTGCTCAGTGCTTGGGGTGCTGGGTGCTCAGTTCTCAGGGTGCTCAGTGCTTGGGGTGCAGGGTGCTCAGTACTCAGGGTGCTGGTTGCTCAGTGCTCAGGGTGCTGGGTGCTGAGTACTCAGGGTGCTGGGTGCTCAGTACTCAGGGTGCTGGGTTCTCAGTACTCATGGTGCTGGGTGCTCAGTACTCAGGGGACTGGGTGCTCAGTGCTCAGGGTGCTGGGTGCTCAGTGCTCAGGGCGCTAGGTGCTCAGTGCTCGGGGTGCTGGGTGCTCAGTGCTCGGGGTGCTGGTTGCTCAGTACTCAGGGTGCTCAGTGCTCAGTACTCGGGTTGCTTGGTGCTCAGTACTCAGGGTGCTCAGTGCTCAGTACTCGGGGTGCTGGGTGCTCAGTGCTCAGGGTGCTCAGTGCTCAGTGCTCCGGGTGCTGTGTGCTCAGTGCTCGGGGCGCTGGGTGCTCAGTGCTCAGGGTGCTGGGTGCTCAGTACTCGGGGTGCTGGGTGCTCAGTGCTCAGGGTGCTCATTGCTCAGTACTCAGTGCTCAGGGTGCTCAGTGCTCAGTGCTCAGGGTGCTGGGTGTTCAGTACTCAGGGTGCTGGGTGCTCAGTACTCATGGTGCTGGGTGCTCAGTGCTCAGGGTGCTGGGTGCTCAGTACTCTGGGTGTTGGGTGTTCAGTACTCAGGGTGCTTTGTGCTCCGTGCTCGGGGTGCTGGGTGCTCAGTGCTCAGGGTGCTGGGTGCTCAGTGCTCAGGGTGCTGGGTGCTCAGTGCTCAGGGTGCTGGGTGCTCAGTGCTCGGGGTGCTGGGTGCTCAGTACTCAGCGTGCTGCGTGCTCAGTACTCAGGGTGCTGGGTGCTCAGTGCTCAGGGTGCTGGGTGCTCAGTGCTCGGGGTGCTGGGTGCTCAGTGCTCAGGGTGATCGGTGCTCAGTACTCAGGGTGCTGGGTGCTCAGTACTCAGGGAACTAGGTGCTCAGTCCTCAGGGTGCTCAGTGCTCAGGGTGCTGGGTGCTCAGTGCTCGGGTGCTTGGTGCTCAGTACTCAGGGTGCTGAGTGCTCAATACTCAGGGTGCTGGGTGCTCAGTACTCATGGTGCTGGGTGCTCAGTGCTCGGGGTGCTGGGTGCTCAGTACTCAGCGTGCTGCGTGCTCAGTACTCAGGGTGCTGGGTGCTCAATACTCAGTGCTCGGGGTCCTGGGTGCTGAGTGCTCAGGGTGCTGGGTGCTCAGTGCTCTGGGTGCTGGGTGCTGAGTACTCAGGGTGCTGGGTGCTCAGTACTCAGGGTGCTGGGTGCTCAGTACTCAGGGTGCTGGGTGCTCAGTGCTCAGGGTGCTGGATCCTGAGTACTCAGGGTGCTGGGTGCTCAGGACTCAGGTTGCTGGGTGCTCAGTGCTCAGGGTCCTGGGTGCTCAGTGCTCAGGGTGCTGGGTGCTCAGTACTCAGGGTGCTGGGTGCACAGTGCTCAGGGTGATCGGTGCTCAGTACTCAGTGTGCTCAGTACTCAGGGTGCTGGGTGCTCAGTGCTCAGGGTGCTGGGTGCTCAGTACTCAGGGTGCTGGGTGCTCAGTGCTCGGGGTGCTGGGTGCTCAGTGCTCAGGGTGATCGGTGCTCAGTACTCAGGGTGCTGGGTGCTCAGTGCTCAGGGTGCTGGGTGCTCAGTCCTTAGGGTGCTCAGTGCTCAGGGTGCTGGGTTCTCAGTGCTCGGGGTGCTCGGTGCTCAGTACACAGGGGGCTGAGTGCTCAGTACTCAGGGTTCTGGGTTCTCAGTACTCATGGTGCTGGGTGCTCAGTACTCAGGGGACTGGGTGCTCAGTGCTCAGGGTGCTGGGTGGTCAGTGCTCAGGGCGCTAGGTGCTCAGTGCTCAGGGTGCTGGGTGCTCAGTGCTCGGGGTGCTGGGTGCTCAGTCCTCAGGGTTCTCAGTGCTCAGGGTGCTGGGTGCTCAGTACTCAGGGTGCTTTGTGCTCAGTACTCAGGGGGCTGGGTGCTCAGTGCTCAGGGTGCTGGGTGCTCAGTGCTCAGGGCGCTGGGTGCTCAGTGCTCGGGGTGCTGGGTGCTCAGTGCTCAGGGTGCTGGGTGCTCAGTGCTCAGTGCTCAGGGTGCTGGGTGCTCAGTGCTCAGTGCTCAGGGTGCTGGGTGCTCAGTACTCAGGGTGCTGGGTGCTCAGTACTCAGGGTACTGGGTGCTCAGTTCTCAGGGTGCTGGGTGCTCATTACTCTGGGTGTTGGGTGCTCAGTACTCAGGGTGCTGGGTGCTCAGTGCTCGGGGTGCTGGGTGCTCAGTGCTCAGGGTGCTGGGTGCTCAGTGCTCAGGGTGCTGGGTGCTCAGTGCTCGGGGTGCTGGGTGCTCAGTGCTCGGTGTCCTCGGTGGTCAGTGCTCGGGGTGGTGGGTGCTCAGTACTCGGGGAGCTCAGTGCTCAGTACTCAGGGTGCTGGGTGCTCAGTGCTCAGGGTGCTGGGTGCTCAGTGCTCGGGGTGCTGGGTGCTCGGTGCTCAGGTTGCTGGGTGTTCAGTACTCGGGGTGCTGGGTGCTCAGTACTCAGGGTGCTGGGTGCTCATTGCTCGGGGTGCTGGGTCCTCAGTGCTACGGGTGCTGGGTGCTCAGTGCTCGGGGTGCTGGGTGCTCAGTGCTCGGGGTGCTGGGTGCTCATTGCTCGGGGTGCTCGGTGCTCAGTACTCAGGGTGCTGGGTGCTCAGTGCTCAGGGTGCTCGGTGCTCAGTACTCAGGGTGCTGGGTGCTCAGTGCTCAGTGTGCTCAGTGCTCAGTACGTTGGGTGCTCAGTACTCAGGGTGTTGGGTGCTCAGTGCTCAGGGTGATCGGTGCTCAGTACTCAGGGTGCTCAGTACTCAGGGTGCTGGGTGCTCAGGGCGCGGGGTGCTGGGAGCTCAGTACTCAGGGTGCTGGGTGCTCAGTGCTCGGTGTGCTGGGTGCTGAGTGCTCAGGGTGCTGGGTGCTCAGTACTCGGGGTGCTCGGTGCTCAGTACTCAGGGTGCTGGGTGCTCAGTACTCAGGGTGCTGGGTGCTCAGTGATCAGGGTGCTCTCTGCTCAGTACTCAGGGTGCTGGGTGCTCAGTGCTCAGGGTGCTGGGTGCTCAGTACTCAGGGTGCTGGGTGCTCAGTGCTCATGGTGATCGGTGCTCAGTCCTCAGGGTGCTCAGTACTCAGGGTGCTGTGTGCTCAGTGCTCGTGGTGCTGGGTGCTCAGTACTCAGGGTGCTGGGTGCTCAGTGCTCAGGGTGCTGGGTGCTCAGTACTCAGGGTGCTGGGTGCTCAGTACTCTGGGTGCTCAGTGCTCGGGGAGCTCGGTGCTCAGTACTCAGGGTGCTGGGTGCTCAGTACTCAGGGTGCTGGGTGCTGATTCTCGTGGTGATGGGTGCTCAGTGCTCGGGGTGCTGGGTGCTCAGTACTCGGGGTGCTGGGTGCTCAGTGCTCAGCGTGCTGGGTGCTCAGTACTCAGGGTGCTCGGTTCTCAGTACTCAGGGTGCTGGGTGCTCATTCTCGGGGTGCTGGGTGCTCAGTGCTCAGTTTGCTGGGTGCTCAGTGCTCAGGGTCCTCTATGCTCAGTACTCAAGGTGCTCAGTACTCAGCGTGCTTTGTGCTCAGTGCTCAGGGTGCTGGGTGCTCAGTACTCAGGGTGCTGGGTGCTCAGTATTCACGGTGCTGGGTGCTCAGTAGTCGGGGTGCTGGGTGCTCATTACTCAGGGTGCTGGGTGCTCAGTACTCACGGTGCTGGGTGCTCAGTACTCGGGGTGCTGGGTGCTCAGTACTCAGGGTGCTGGGTGCTCAGTCCTCAGGGTGCTCAGTGCTCAGGGTGCTGGGTGCTCAGTAATCAGGGTGCTGAGTGCTCAGTACTCAGGGTGCTGGGTGCTCAGTACTCAGGGTGCTGGGTGCTCAGTGCTCGGGGTGTTGGGTGCTCAGTGTTCAGGGTGCTCAGTGCTCATTACTCAGGGTGCTTGGTGCTCAGTACTCAGTGCTCAGGATGCTGGGTGCTCAGTGCTCAGGGTGCTGGGTGCTCAGTGCTCAGGGTGCTCAGTGCTCAGTGCTCAGTACTCAGGGTGCTTGGTGCTCAGTACTCAGGGTGCTGGGTGCTCAGTGCTCGGGGTACCTGGTGCTCAGTGCTCGGGGTGCTTGGTGCTCAGTACTCAGGGTGCTGAGTGCTCAGTGCTCAGGGTGCTGGGTGCTCAGTGCTCAGGGTGCTGGGTGCTCAGTACTCAGGGTGCTGGGTGCTCAGTGCTCAGCGAGCTTGATGCTCAGTACTAAGGGTGCTGGGTGCTCAGTGCTCAGGGTGCTGGGTGCTCAGTGCTCGGGGTGCTGGGTGCTCCGTACTCAGGGTGCTGGGTGCTCAGTACTCGGGGTGCTGGGTGCTCAGTGCTCAGCGTGCTGGGTGCTCAGTACTCAGGGTGCTCGGTGCTCAGTACTCAGGGTGCTGGGTTCTCAGTACTCAGGGTGCTGGGTGCACAGTGCTAGGGGTGCTGGGTGCTCAGTGCTCGGGGTCTGGGTGCTCAGTACTCAGGGTGCTGGGTGCTCAGTACTCAGGGTGCTCTGTGCTCAGTGCTCAGGGTGCTGGGTGCTCAGTGCTCTGGGTGCTGGGTGCTCCGTGCTCAGGGTGCTGGGTGCTCAGTGCTCAGGGTGCTGGGTGCTCAGTGATCGGCGTGATGGGTGCTGAGTGCTCAGGGTGCTGGGTGCTCAGTGCTCGGGGTGCTCGGTGCTCAGGGTCCTGGGTGCTCAGTACTCAGGGTGCTGGGTGCTTAGTACTCAGGGTGCTCAGTGCTCAGTACACAGGGTGCTGGGTGCTCAGTGCTCGGGGTGCTGGGTGCTCAGTGCTCAGAACTCAGGGTGCTGGGTGCTCAGTGCTCAGGGTGCTGGGTGCTCAGTACTCCGCGTGCTGGGTGCTCAGTACTCAGGGTGCTGGGTGCTCAGTGCTCAGGGTGCTGGGTGCTCAGTGCTCAGGGTGCTGGGTGCTCAGTGCTCGGGCAGCTCGGTGCTCAGAACTCAGGGTGCTGGGTGCTCAGTACTCAGGGTGCTGGGTGCTCGGTGCTCAGTACACTGGGTGCTCAGTACTCAGGGTGCTGGGTGCTCAGTACTCAGGGTGCTCGGTGCTCAATACTCAGGGTGCTGGGTGCTCAGTTCTCGGGGTGCTGGGTGCTCATTAATCAGGGTGCTGGGTGATCAGTACTCAGGGTGCTCAGTGCTTGGGGTGCTGGGTGCTCAGTTCTCAGGGTGCTCAGTGCTTGGGGTGCAGGGTGCTCAGTACTCAGGGTGCTGGTTGCTCAGTGCTCAGGGTGCTGGGTGCTGAGTACTCAGGGTGCTGGGTGCTCAGTACTCAGGGTGCTGGGTTCTCAGTACTCATGGTGCTGGGTGCTCAGTACTCAGGGGACTGGGTGCTCAGTGCTCAGGGTGCTGGGTGCTCAGTGCTCAGGGCGCTAGGTGCTCAGTGCTCGGGGTGCTGGGTGCTCAGTGCTCGGGGTGCTGGTTGCTCAGTACTCAGGGTGCTCAGTGCTCAGTACTCGGGTTGCTTGGTGCTCAGTACTCAGGGTGCTCAGTGCTCAGTACTCGGGGTGCTGGGTGCTCAGTGCTCAGGGTGCTCAGTGCTCAGTGCTCCGGGTGCTGTGTGCTCAGTGCTCGGGGCGCTGGGTGCTCAGTGCTCAGGGTGCTGGGTGCTCAGTACTCGGGGTGCTGGGTGCTCAGTGCTCAGGGTGCTCATTGCTCAGTACTCAGTGCTCAGGGTGCTCAGTGCTCAGTGCTCAGGGTGCTGGGTGTTCAGTACTCAGGGTGCTGGGTGCTCAGTACTCATGGTGCTGGGTGCTCAGTGCTCAGGGTGCTGGGTGCTCAGTACTCTGGGTGTTGGGTGTTCAGTACTCAGGGTGCTTTGTGCTCCGTGCTCGGGGTGCTGGGTGCTCAGTGCTCAGGGTGCTGGGTGCTCAGTGCTCAGGGTGCTGGGTGCTCAGTGCTCAGGGTGCTGGGTGCTCAGTGCTCGGGGTGCTGGGTGCTCAGTACTCAGCGTGCTGCGTGCTCAGTACTCAGGGTGCTGGGTGCTCAGTGCTCAGGGTGCTGGGTGCTCAGTGCTCGGGGTGCTGGGTGCTCAGTGCTCAGGGTGATCGGTGCTCAGTACTCAGGGTGCTGGGTGCTCAGTACTCAGGGAACTAGGTGCTCAGTCCTCAGGGTGCTCAGTGCTCAGGGTGCTGGGTGCTCAGTGCTCGGGTGCTTGGTGCTCAGTACTCAGGGTGCTGAGTGCTCAGTACTCAGGGTGCTGGGTGCTCAGTACTCATGGTGCTGGGTGCTCAGTGCTCGGGGTGCTGGGTGCTCAGTACTCAGCGTGCTGCGTGCTCAGTACTCAGGGTGCTGGGTGCTCAATACTCAGTGCTCGGGGTCCTGGGTGCTGAGTGCTCAGGGTGCTGGGTGCTCAGTGCTCTGGGTGCTGGGTGCTGAGTACTCAGGGTGCTGGGTGCTCAGTACTCAGGGTGCTGGGTGCTCAGTACTCAGGGTGCTGGGTGCTCAGTGCTCAGGGTGCTGGATCCTCAGTACTCAGGGTGCTGGGTGCTCAGGACTCAGGTTGCTGGGTGCTCAGTGCTCAGGGTCCTGGGTGCTCAGTGCTCAGGGTGCTGGGTGCTCAGTACTCAGGGTGCTGGGTGCACAGTGCTCAGGGTGATCGGTGCTCAGTACTCAGTATGCTCAGTACTCAGGGTGCTGGGTGCTCAGTGCTCAGGGTGCTGGGTGCTCAGTACTCAGGGTGCTGGGTGCTCAGTGCTCGGGGTGCTGGGTGCTCAGTGCTCAGGGTGATCTGTGCTCAGTACTCAGGGTGCTGGGTGCTCAGTGCTCAGGGTGCTGGGTGCTCAGTCCTTAGGGTGCTCAGTGCTCAGGGTGCTGGGTTCTCAGTGCTCGGGGTGCTCGGTGCTCAGTACACAGGGGGCTGAGTGCTCAGTACTCAGGGTGCTGGGTTCTCAGTACTCATGGTGCTGGGTGCTCAGTACTCAGGGGACTGGGTGCTCAGTGCTCAGGGTGCTGGGTGGTCAGTGCTCAGGGCGCTAGGTGCTCAGTGCTCAGGGTGCTGGGTGCTCAGTGCTCGGGGTGCTGGGTGCTCAGTCCTCAGGGTTCTCAGTGCTCAGGGTGCTGGGTGCTCAGTACTCAGGGTGCTTTGTGCTCAGTACTCAGGGGGCTGGGTGCTCAGTGCTCAGGGTGCTGGGTGCTCAGTGCTCAGGGCGCTGGGTGCTCAGTGCTCGGGGTGCTGGGTGCTCAGTGCTCAGGGTGCTGGGTGCTCAGTGCTCAGTGCTCAGGGTGCTGGGTGCTCAGTGCTCAGTGCTCAGGGTGCTGGGTGCTCAGTACTCAGGGTGCTGGGTGCTCAGTACTCAGGGTACTGGGTGCTCAGTTCTCAGGGTGCTGGGTGCTCATTACTCTGGGTGTTGGGTGCTCAGTACTCAGGGTGCTGGGTGCTCAGTGCTCGGGGTGCTGGGTGCTCAGTGCTCAGGGTGCTGGGTGCTCAGTGCTCAGGGTGCTGGGTGCTCAGTACTCTGGGTGCTCGGTGCTCAGTACTCGGGGTGCTCGGTGCTCAGTACTCAAGGTGCTGGGTTCTCAGTGCTCAGGGTGCTGTGTGCTCAGTACTCAGGGTGCTCAGTGCTCAGTCCTCGGGGTGCTGGGTGCTCAGTACTCAGGGTGGTCAGTGCTCAGTACTCGGGGTGCTGGGTGCTCAGTGCTCAGTGTGCTCAGTGCTCAGTGGTCGGGGTGCTGGGTGCTCAGTGCTCGGGGCGCTGGGTGCTCAGTGCTCGGGGTGCTGTGTGCTCAGTACTCAGGGTGCTGTGTGCTCAGTGCTCAGTACTCTGCGTGCTGGGTGCTCAGTGCTCAGAGTGTTGGGTGCTCAGTACTCAGGGTGCTGGGTGCTCAGTGCTCAGTGCTCAAGGTGCTCAGTGCTCAGGGTGCTCAGTGCTCAGGGTGCTGTGTGCTCAGTACTCGGGGTGCTGGGTGCTCAGTGCTAAGTGCTCAGGGTGCTGGGTGCTCAGTGCTCGGGGTGCTGGGTGCTCAGTACTCAGCGTGCTGCGTGCTCAGTACTCAAGGTGCTGGGTGCTCAATACTCAGTGCTCGGGGTCCTGGGTGCTGAATGCTCAGGGTGCTGGGTGCTCAGTGCTCTGGGTGCTGGGTGCTGAGTACTCAGGGTGCTGGGTGCTCAGTACTCAGGGTGCTGGGTGCTCAGTACTCAGGGTGCTGGGTGCTCAGTGCTCAGGGTGCTGGATCCTCAGTACTCAGGGTGCTGGGTGCTCAGTACTCAGGTTGCTGGGTGCTCAGTGCTCAGGGTCCTGGGTGCACAGTGCTCAGGGTGCTGGGTGCTCAGTACTCAGGGTGCTGGGTGCACAGTGCTCAGGGTGATCGGTGCTCAGTACTCAGTGTGCTCAGTACTCAGGGTGCTGGGTGCTCAGTGCTCAGGGTGCTGGGTGCTCAGTACTCAGGGTGCTGGGTGCTCAGTGCTCGGGGTGCTGGGTGCTCAGTGCTCAGGGTGATCGGTGCTCAGTACTCAGGGTGCTGGGTGCTCAGTGCTCAGGGTGCTGGGTGCTCAGTCCTTAGGGTGCTCAGTGCTCAGGGTGCTGGGTGCTCAGTGCTCGGGGTGCTCGGTGCTCAGTACACAGGGGGCTGAGTGCTCAGTACTCAGGGTGCTGGGTTCTCAGTACTCATGGTGCTGGGTGCTCAGTACTCAGGGGACTGGGTGCTCAGTGCTCAGGGTGCTGGGTGGTCAGTGCTCAGGGCACTAGGTGCTCAGTGCTCAGGGTGCTGGGTGCTCAGTGCTCGGGGTGCTGGGTGCTCAGTCCTCAGGGTTCTCAGTGCTCAGGGTGCTGGGTGCTCAGTACTCAGGGTGCTGGGTGCTCAGTACTCAGGGGGCTGGGTGCTCAGTGCTCAGGGTGCTGGGTGCTCAGTGCTCAGGGCGCTGTGTGCTCAGTGCTCGGGGTGCTGGGTGCTCAGTGCTCAGGGTGCTGGGTGCTCAGTGCTCAGTGCTCAGGGTGCTGGGTGCTCAGTGCTCAGTGCTCAGGGTGCTGGGTGCTCAGTACTCAGGGTGCTGGGTGCTCAGTACTCAGGGTACTGGGTGCTCAGTGCTCGGGGTGCTGGGTGCTCAGTGCTCAGGGTGCTGGGTGCTCAGTGCTCAGTGCTCAGGGTGCTGGGTGCTCAGTGCTCAGTGCTCAGGGTGCTGGGTGCTCAGTACTCAGGGTGCTGGGTGCTCAGTTCTCAGGGTGCTGGGTGCTCATTATTCTGGGTGTTGGGTGCTCAGTACTCAGGGTGCTGGGTGCTCAGTGCTCGGGGTGCTGGGTGCTCAGTGCTCAGGGTGCTGGGTGCTCAGTGCTCAGGGTGCTGGGTGCTCAGTACTCTGGGTGCTCGGTGCTCAGTACTCGGGGTGCTCGGTGCTCAGTACTCAAGGTGCTGGGTTCTCAGTGCTCAGGGTGCTGGGTGCTCAGTACTCAGGGTGCTGAGTGCTCAGTGCTCAGGGTGCTGGGTGCTCAGTGCTCAGGGTGCTGGGTGCTCAGTACTCAGGGTGCTGGGTGCTCAGTGCTCAGCGAGCTTGATGCTCAGTACTAAGGGTGCTGGGTGCTCAGTGCTCAGGGTGCTGGGTGCTCAGTGCTCGGGGTGCTGGGTGCTCCGTACTCAGGGTGCTGGGTGCTCAGTACTCGGGGTGCTGGGTGCTCAGTGCTCAGCGTGCTGGGTGCTCAGTACTCAGGGTGCTCGGTGCTCAGTACTCAGGGTGCTGGGTTCTCAGTACTCAGGGTGCTGGGTGCACAGTGCTAGGGGTGCTGGGTGCTCAGTGCTCGGGGTCTGGGTGCTCAGTACTCAGGGTGCTGGGTGCTCAGTACTCAGGGTGCTCTGTGCTCAGTGCTCAGGGTGCTGGGTGCTCAGTGCTCTGGGTGCTGGGTGCTCCGTGCTCAGGGTGCTGGGTGCTCAGTGCTCAGGGTGCTGGGTGCTCAGTGATCGGCGTGATGGGTGCTGAGTGCTCAGGGTGCTGGGTGCTCAGTGCTCGGGGTGCTCGGTGCTCAGGGTCCTGGGTGCTCAGTACTCAGGGTGCTGGGTGCTTAGTACTCAGGGTGCTCAGTGCTCAGTACACAGGGTGCTGGGTGCTCAGTGCTCGGGGTGCTGGGTGCTGAGTACTCAGGGTGCTGGGTGCTCAGTACTCAGGGTGCTGGGTGCTCAGTACTCAGGGTGCTGGGTGCTCAGTGCTCAGGGTGCTGGATCCTCAGTACTCAGGGTGCTGGGTGCTCAGTACTCAGGTTGCTGGGTGCTCAGTGCTCAGGGTCCTGGGTGCACAGTGCTCAGGGTGCTGGGTGCTCAGTACTCAGGGTGCTGGGTGCACAGTGCTCAGGGTGATCGGTGCTCAGTACTCAGTGTGCTCAGTACTCAGGGTGCTGGGTGCTCAGTGCTCAGGGTGCTGGGTGCTCAGTACTCAGGGTGCTGGGTGCTCAGTGCTCGGGGTGCTGGGTGCTCAGTGCTCAGGGTGATCGGTGCTCAGTACTCAGGGTGCTGGGTGCTCAGTGCTCAGGGTGCTGGGTGCTCAGTCCTTAGGGTGCTCAGTGCTCAGGGTGCTGGGTGCTCAGTGCTCGGGGTGCTCGGTGCTCAGTACACAGGGGGCTGAGTGCTCAGTACTCAGGGTGCTGGGTTCTCAGTACTCATGGTGCTGGGTGCTCAGTACTCAGGGGACTGGGTGCTCAGTGCTCAGGGTGCTGGGTGGTCAGTGCTCAGGGCACTAGGTGCTCAGTGCTCAGGGTGCTGGGTGCTCAGTGCTCGGGGTGCTGGGTGCTCAGTCCTCAGGGTTCTCAGTGCTCAGGGTGCTGGGTGCTCAGTACTCAGGGTGCTGGGTGCTCAGTACTCAGGGGGCTGGGTGCTCAGTGCTCAGGGTGCTGGGTGCTCAGTGCTCAGGGCGCTGTGTGCTCAGTGCTCGGGGTGCTGGGTGCTCAGTGCTCAGGGTGCTGGGTGCTCAGTGCTCAGTGCTCAGGGTGCTGGGTGCTCAGTGCTCAGTGCTCAGGGTGCTGGGTGCTCAGTACTCAGGGTGCTGGGTGCTCAGTACTCAGGGTACTGGGTGCTCAGTGCTCGGGGTGCTGGGTGCTCAGTGCTCAGGGTGCTGGGTGCTCAGTGCTCAGTGCTCAGGGTGCTGGGTGCTCAGTGCTCAGTGCTCAGGGTGCTGGGTGCTCAGTACTCAGGGTGCTGGGTGCTCAGTTCTCAGGGTGCTGGGTGCTCATTATTCTGGGTGTTGGGTGCTCAGTACTCAGGGTGCTGGGTGCTCAGTGCTCGGGGTGCTGGGTGCTCAGTGCTCAGGGTGCTGGGTGCTCAGTGCTCAGGGTGCTGGGTGCTCAGTACTCTGGGTGCTCGGTGCTCAGTACTCGGGGTGCTCGGTGCTCAGTACTCAAGGTGCTGGGTTCTCAGTGCTCAGGGTGCTGGGTGCTCAGTACTCAGGGTGCTGAGTGCTCAGTGCTCAGGGTGCTGGGTGCTCAGTGCTCAGGGTGCTGGGTGCTCAGTACTCAGGGTGCTGGGTGCTCAGTGCTCAGCGAGCTTGATGCTCAGTACTAAGGGTGCTGGGTGCTCAGTGCTCAGGGTGCTGGGTGCTCAGTGCTCGGGGTGCTGGGTGCTCCGTACTCAGGGTGCTGGGTGCTCAGTACTCGGGGTGCTGGGTGCTCAGTGCTCAGCGTGCTGGGTGCTCAGTACTCAGGGTGCTCGGTGCTCAGTACTCAGGGTGCTGGGTTCTCAGTACTCAGGGTGCTGGGTGCACAGTGCTAGGGGTGCTGGGTGCTCAGTGCTCGGGGTCTGGGTGCTCAGTACTCAGGGTGCTGGGTGCTCAGTACTCAGGGTGCTCTGTGCTCAGTGCTCAGGGTGCTGGGTGCTCAGTGCTCTGGGTGCTGGGTGCTCCGTGCTCAGGGTGCTGGGTGCTCAGTGCTCAGGGTGCTGGGTGCTCAGTGATCGGCGTGATGGGTGCTGAGTGCTCAGGGTGCTGGGTGCTCAGTGCTCGGGGTGCTCGGTGCTCAGGGTCCTGGGTGCTCAGTACTCAGGGTGCTGGGTGCTTAGTACTCAGGGTGCTCAGTGCTCAGTACACAGGGTGCTGGGTGCTCAGTGCTCGGGGTGCTGGGTGCTCAGTGCTCAGTACTCAGGGTGCTGGGTGCTCAGTGCTCAGGGTGCTGGGTGCTCAGTACTCCGCGTGCTGGGTGCTCAGTACTCAGGGTGCTGGGTGCTCAGTGCTCAGGGTGCTGGGTGCTCAGTGCTCAGGGTGCTGGGTGCTCAGTGCTCGGGCAGCTCGGTGCTCAGAACTCAGGGTGCTGGGTGCTCAGTACTCAGGGTGCTGGGTGCTCGGTGCTCAGTACACTGGGTGCTCAGTACTCAGGGTGCTGGGTGCTCAGTACTCAGGGTGCTCGGTGCTCAATACTCAGGGTGCTGGGTGCTCAGTTCTCGGGGTGCTGGGTGCTCATTAATCAGGGTGCTGGGTGATCAGTACTCAGGGTGCTCAGTGCTTGGGGTGCTGGGTGCTCAGTTCTCAGGGTGCTCAGTGCTTGGGGTGCAGGGTGCTCAGTACTCAGGGTGCTGGTTGCTCAGTGCTCAGGGTGCTGGGTGCTGAGTACTCAGGGTGCTGGGTGCTCAGTACTCAGGGTGCTGGGTTCTCAGTACTCATGGTGCTGGGTGCTCAGTACTCAGTGGACTGGGTGCTCAGTGCTCAGGGTGCTGGGTGCTCAGTGCTCAGGGCGCTAGGTGCTCAGTGCTCGGGGTGCTGGGTGCTCAGTGCTCGGGGTGCTGGTTGCTCAGTACTCAGGGTGCTCAGTGCTCAGTACTCGGGTTGCTTGGTGCTCAGTACTCAGGGTGCTCAGTGCTCAGTACTCGGGGTGCTGGGTGCTCAGTGCTCAGGGTGCTCAGTGCTCAGTGCTCCGGGTGCTGTGTGCTCAGTGCTCGGGGCGCTGGGTGCTCAGTGCTCAGGGTGCTGGGTGCTCAGTACTCGGGGTGCTGGGTGCTCAGTGCTCAGGGTGCTCATTGCTCAGTACTCAGTGCTCAGGGTGCTCAGTGCTCAGTGCTCAGGGTGCTGGGTGTTCAGTACTCAGGGTGCTGGGTGCTCAGTACTCATGGTGCTGGGTGCTCAGTGCTCAGGGTGCTGGGTGCTCAGTACTCTGGGTGTTGGGTGTTCAGTACTCAGGGTGCTTTGTGCTCCGTGCTCGGGGTGCTGGGTGCTCAGTGCTCAGGGTGCTGGGTGCTCAGTGCTCAGGGTGCTGGGTGCTAAGTGCTCAGGGTGCTGGGTGCTCAGTGCTCGGGGTGCTGGGTGCTCAGTACTCAGCGTGCTGCGTGCTCAGTACTCAGGGTGCTGGGTGCTCAGTGCTCAGGGTGCTGGGTGCTCAGTGCTCGGGGTGCTGGGTGCTCAGTGCTCAGGGTGATCGGTGCTCAGTACTCAGGGTGCTGGGTGCTCAGTACTCAGGGAACTAGGTGCTCAGTCCTCAGGGTGCTCAGTGCTCAGGGTGCTGGGTGCTCAGTGCTCGGGTGCTTGGTGCTCAGTACTCAGGGTGCTGAGTGCTCAGTACTCAGGGTGCTGGGTGCTCAGTACTCATGGTGCTGGGTGCTCAGTGCTCGGGGTGCTGGGTGCTCTGTACTCAGCGTGCTGCGTGCTCAGTACTCAGGGTGCTGGGTGCTCAATACTCAGTGCTCGGGGTCCTGGGTGCTGAGTGCTCAGGGTGCTGGGTGCTCAGTGCTCTGGGTGCTGGGTGCTGAGTACTCAGGGTGCTGGGTGCTCAGTACTCAGGGTGCTGGGTGCTCAGTACTCAGGGTGCTGGGTGCTCAGTGCTCAGGGTGCTGGATCCTCAGTACTCAGGGTGCTGGGTGCTCAGGACTCAGGTTGCTGGGTGCTCAGTGCTCAGGGTCCTGGGTGCTCAGTGCTCAGGGTGCTGGGTGCTCAGTACTCGGGGTGCTGGGTGCACAGTGCTCAGGGTGATCGGTGCTCAGTACTCAGTGTGCTCAGTACTCAGGGTGCTGGGTGCTCAGTGCTCAGGGTGCTGGGTGCTCAGTACTCAGGGTGCTGGGTGCTCAGTGCTCGGGGTGCTGGGTGCTCAGTGCTCAGGGTGATCGGTGCTCAGTACTCAGGGTGCTGGGTGCTCAGTGCTCAGGGTGCTGGGTGCTCAGTCCTTAGGGTGCATAGTGCTCAGGGTGCTGGGTTCTCAGTGCTCGGGGTGCTCGGTGCTCAGTACACAGGGGGCTGAGTGCTCAGTACTCAGGGTGCTGGGTTCTCAGTACTCATGGTGCTGGGTGCTCAGTACTCAGGGGACTGGGTGCTCAGTGCTCAGGGTGCTGGGTGGTCAGTGCTCAGGGCGCTAGGTGCTCAGTGCTCAGGGTGCTGGGTGCTCAGTGCTCGGGGTGCTGGGTGCTCAGTCCTCAGGGTTCTCAGTGCTCAGGGTGCTGGGTGCTCAGTACTCAGGGTGCTTTGTGCTCAGTACTCAGGGGGCTGGGTGCTCAGTGCTCTGGGTGCTGGGTGCTCAGTGCTCAGGGCGCTGGGTGCTCAGTGCTCGGGGTGCTGGGTGCTCAGTGCTCAGGGTGCTGGGTGCTCAGTGCTCAGTGCTCAGGGTGCTGGGTGCTCAGTGCTCAGTGCTCAGGGTGCTGGGTGCTCAGTACTCAGGGTGCTGGGTGCTCAGTACTCAGGGTACTGGGTGCTCAGTTCTCAGGGTGCTGGGTGCTCATTACTCTGGGTGTTGGGTGCTCAGTACTCAGGGTGCTGGGTGCTCAGTGCTCGGGGTGCTGGGTGCTCAGTGCTCAGGGTGCTGGGTGCTCAGTGCTCAGGGTGCTGGGTGCTCAGTACTCTGGGTGCTCGGTGCTCAGTACTCGGGGTGCTCGGTGCTCAGTACTCAAGGTGCTGGGTTCTCAGTGCTCAGGGTGCTGTGTGCTCAGTACTCAGGGTGCTCAGTGCTCAGTCCTCGGGGTGCTGGGTGCTCAGTACTCAGGGTGGTCAGTGCTCAGTACTCGGGGTGCTGGGTGCTCAGTGCTCAGTGTGCTCAGTGCTCAGTGGTCGGGGTGCTGGGTGCTCAGTGCTCGGGGCGCTGGGTGCTCAGTGCTCGGGGTGCTGTGTGCTCAGTACTCAGGGTGCTGTGTGCTCAGTGCTCAGTACTCTGCGTGCTGGGTGCTCAGTGCTCAGAGTGTTGGGTGCTCAGTACTCAGGGTGCTGGGTGCTCAGTGCTCAGTGCTCAAGGTGCTCAGTGCTCAGGGTGCTCAGTGCTCAGGGTGCTGTGTGCTCAGTACTCGGGGTGCTGGGTGCTCAGTGCTAAGTGCTCAGGGTGCTGGGTGCTCAGTGCTCGGGGTGCTGGGTGCTCAGTACTCAGCGTGCTGCGTGCTCAGTACTCAAGGTGCTGGGTGCTCAATACTCAGTGCTCGGGGTCCTGGGTGCTGAATGCTCAGGGTGCTGGGTGCTCAGTGCTCTGGGTGCTGGGTGCTGAGTACTCAGGGTGCTGGGTGCTCAGTACTCAGGGTGCTGGGTGCTCAGTACTCAGGGTGCTGGGTGCTCAGTGCTCAGGGTGCTGGATCCTCAGTACTCAGGGTGCTGGGTGCTCAGTACTCAGGTTGCTGGGTGCTCAGTGCTCAGGGTCCTGGGTGCTCAGTGCTCAGGGTGCTGGGTGCTCAGTACTCAGGGTGCTGGGTGCACAGTGCTCAGGGTGATCGGTGCTCAGTACTCAGTGTGCTCAGTACTCAGGGTGCTGGGTGCTCAGTGCTCAGGGTGCTGGGTGCTCAGTACTCAGGGTGCTGGGTGCTCAGTGCTCGGGGTGCTGGGTGCTCAGTGCTCAGGGTGATCGGTGCTCAGTACTCAGGGTGCTGGGTGCTCAGTGCTCAGGGTGCTGGGTGCTCAGTCCTTAGGGTGCTCAGTGCTCAGGGTGCTGGGTGCTCAGTGCTCGGGGTGCTCGGTGCTCAGTACACAGGGGGCTGAGTGCTCAGTACTCAGGGTGCTGGGTTCTCAGTACTCATGGTGCTGGGTGCTCAGTACTCAGGGGACTGGGTGCTCAGTGCTCAGGGTGCTGGGTGGTCAGTGCTCAGGGCACTAGGTGCTCAGTGCTCAGGGTGCTGGGTGCTCAGTGCTCGGGGTGCTGGGTGCTCAGTCCTCAGGGTTCTCAGTGCTCAGGGTGCTGGGTGCTCAGTACTCAGGGTGCTGGGTGCTCAGTACTCAGGGGGCTGGGTGCTCAGTGCTCAGGGTGCTGGGTGCTCAGTGCTCAGGGCGCTGTGTGCTCAGTGCTCGGGGTGCTGGGTGCTCAGTGCTCAGGGTGCTGGGTGCTCAGTGCTCAGTGCTCAGGGTGCTGGGTGCTCAGTGCTCAGTGCTCAGGGTGCTGGGTGCTCAGTACTCAGGGTGCTGGGTGCTCAGTACTCAGGGTACTGGGTGCTCAGTGCTCGGGGTGCTGGGTGCTCAGTGCTCAGGGTGCTGGGTGCTCAGTGCTCAGTGCTCAGGGTGCTGGGTGCTCAGTGCTCAGTGCTCAGGGTGCTGGGTGCTCAGTACTCAGGGTGCTGGGTGCTCAGTTCTCAGGGTGCTGGGTGCTCATTACTCTGGGTGTTGGGTGCTCAGTACTCAGGGTGCTGGGTGCTCAGTGCTCGGGGTGCTGGGTGCTCAGTGCTCAGGGTGCTGGGTGCTCAGTGCTCAGGGTGCTGGGTGCTCAGTACTCTGGGTGCTCGGTGCTCAGTACTCGGGGTGCTCGGTGCTCAGTACTCAAGGTGCTGGGTTCTCAGTGCTCAGGGTGCTGGGTGCTCAGTACTCAGGGTGCTCAGTGCTCAGTCCTCGGCGTGCTGGGTGCTCAGTACTCAGGGTGGTCAGTGCTCAGTACTCGGGGTGCTGGGAGCTCAGTGCTCAGTGTGCTCAGTGCTCAGTGCTTGGGGTGCTGGGTGCTCAGTGCTCGGGGCACTGGGTGCTCAGTGCTCGGGGTGCTGTGTGCTCAGTACTCAGGGTGCTGTGTGCTCAGTGCTCAGTACTCTGCGTGCTGGGTGCTCAGTGCTCAGAGTGTTGGGTGCTCAGTACTCAGGGTGCTGGGTGCTCAGTGCTCAGTGCTCAAGGTGCTCAGTGCTCAGGGTGCTCAGTGCTCAGGGTGCTGGGTGCTCAGTACTCGGGGTGATGGGTGCTCAGTGCTAAGTGCTCAGGGTGCTGGGTGCTCAGTGCTCGGGGTGCTGGGTGCTCAGTGCTCAGGGTGATCAGTGCTCAGTACTCAGGGTGCTGTGTGCTCAGAGCTCAGGGTGCAGGGTGCTCAGTCCTCAGGGTGCTCAGTACTCAGGATGCTCGGTGCTCAGTGCTCAGTACTCAGGGTGCTCAGTACTCAGGGTGCTGGGTGCTCAGTGCTCGGGATGCTGGGTGCTCAGTACTCAGGGTGCTGGGTGCTCAGTACTCGGGGTGCTGGGTGCTCAGTACTCAGGGTGCTGGGTGCTCAGTGCTCGGGCTGCTGGGTGCTTAGTGCTCAGGGTGATCGGTGCAAAGTGCTCATGGTGCTGGGTGCTCAGTCCTCCGGGTGCTCTGTGCTCAGGGTGCTGGGTGCTCAGTGCTCGGGGTGCTCGGTGCTCAGTACTCAGGGTGCTGAGTGCTCAGTACTCAGGGTGCTGGGTGCTCAGTACTCAGGGTGCTGGGTCCTCAGTGCTCAGGGTGCTGGGTGCTCAGTGCTCAGGGTGCTGGGTGCTCAGTGCTCGGGGTGCTGGGTGCTCAGGGCTGTGGTGCTGGGTGCTCAGTGCTCAGTGCTCAGGGTGCTGGGTGCTCAGTGCTCAGTGCTCAGGGTGCTGGTTGCTCAGTACTCAGGGTGCTGGGTGCTCAGTACTCAGGGTGCTGGGTGCTCAGTGCTCAGGGTGCTCTGTGCTCAGTACTCAGGATGCTGGGTGCTCAGTGCTCGGGGTGCTGCGTGCTCAGTGCTCAGGGTGCTGGGTGCTCAGTGCTCAGGGTGCAGGGTGCTCAGTACTCAGGGTGCGGGGTGCTCAGTGCTCAGGGTGCTCGGTGCTCAGTACTCAAGGTGCTGGGTGCTCAGTGCTCAGGGTGCTGGGTGCTCAGTCCTCGGGGTGCTCCGTGCTCAGTGATCAGGGTGCTGGGTGCTCAGTACTCAGGGTGCTCGGTGCTCAGTACTCAGGGTTCTCAGTGCTCAGTACTCAGGGTGCTGGGTGCTCAGTGCTCAGGGTGCTGGGTGCTCAGTACTCAGAGTGCTCAGTGCTCAGTAATCGGGTTGCTTGCTGCTCAGTACTCAGGGTGCTCAGTGCTCAGTACTCGGGGTGCTGGGTGCTCAGTGCTCAGGGTGCTCAGTGCTCAGTGCTCGGGGTGCTGGGTGCTCAGTGCTCGGGGCGCTGGGTGATCAGTGCTCGGGGTGCTGGGTGCTCAGTACTCGGGGTGCTGGGTGCTCAGTGCTCAGGGTGCTCATTGCCCAGTACTCAGTGCTCAGGGTGCTCAGTGCTCAGTGCTCAGGGTGCTGGGTGTTCAGTACTCAGGGTGCTGGGTGCTCAGTACTCAGGGTGCTGGGTGCTCAGTGCTCAGGGTGCTGGGTGCTCAGTACTCTGGGTGTTGGGTGCTCAGTACTCAGGGTGCTTTGTGCTCCGTGCTCAGGGTGCTGGGTGCTCAGTGCTCAGGGTGCTGGGTGCTCAGTGCTCAGGGTGCTGGGTGCTCAGTACTCAGGGTGCTGGGTGCTTAGTGCTCGAGGTGCTCAGTGCTCAGTACTCAAGGTGCTGGGTGCTCAGTGCTCAGAGTGCTGGGTGCTCAGTCCTCGGGGTGCTCCGTGCTCAGGGTGCTGGGTGCTCAGTGCTCAGGGTGCTGCGTGCTCAGTGCTCGGGGTGCTGGGTGCTGAGTGCTCAGGGTGCTGGGTGCTCAGTGCTCGGGGTGCTCGGTGCACAGTGCTCAGTGTCCTGGGTGCTCAGTACTCAGGGTGCTGGGTGCTCAGTACTCAGCGTGCTGCGTGCTCAGTACTCAGGGTGCTGGGTGCTCAGTGCTCAGGGTGCTGGGTGCTCAGTGCTCGGGGTGCTGGGTGCTCAGTACTCAGCGTGCTGCATGCTCAGTACTCAGGGTGCTGGGTGCTCAGTGCTCAGGGTGCTGGGTGCTCAGTGCTCGGGGTGCTGGGTCCTCAGTGCTCAGGGTGATCGGAGCTCAGTACTCAGGGTGCTGTGTGCTCAGTACTCAGGGTGCTAGGTGCTCAGTCCTCAGGGTGCTCAGTGCTCAGGGTGCTGGGTGCTCAGTGCTCGGGGTGCTCGGTGCTCAGTACTCAGGGTGCTGAGTGCTCAGTACTCAGGGTGCTGGGTGCTCAGTACTCATGGTGCTGGGTGCTCAGTGCTCGGGGTGCTGGGTGCTCAGTACTCAGCGTGCTGCGTGCTCAGTACTCAGGGTGCTGGGTGCTCAATACTCAGTGCTCGGGGTCCTGGGTGCTGAGTGCTCAGGGTGCTGTGTGCTCAGTGCTCTGTGTGCTGGGTGCTGAGTACTCAGGGTGCTGGGTGCTCAGTACTCAGGGTGCTGGGTGCTCAGTACTCAGGGTGCTGGGTGCTCAGTGCTCAGGGTGCTGGATCCTCAGTACTCAGGGTGCTGGGTGCTCAGTGCTCAGGGTGATCGGTGCTCAGTACTCAGGGTGCTCACTACTCAGGGTGCTGGGTGCTCAGTACTCAGGGTGCTGGGTGCTCAGTGCTCAGGGTGATCGGTGCTCAGTACTCAGGTTGCTCAGTACTCAGGGTGCTGGGTGCTCAGTGCTCCGGGTGCTGGGTGCTCAGTACTCAGGGTGCTGGGTGCTCAGTGCTCGGGGTGCTGGGTGCTCAGTGCTCAGGGTGATCGGTGCTCAGGACTCAGGGTGCTGGGTGCTCAGTGCTCAGGGTGCTGTGTGCTCAGTCCTCAGGGTGCTCAGTGCTCAGGGTGCTGGGTGCTCAGTGCTCGGGGTGCTCGGTGCTCAGTACTCAGGGTGCTGAGTGCTCAGTACTCAGGGTGCTGGGTTCTCAGTACTCATGGTGCTGGGTGCTCAGTACTCAGGGGACTGGGTGCTCAGTGCTCAGGGTGCTGGGTGCTCAGTGCTCAGGGCGCTAGGTGCTCAGTGCTCGTGGTGCTGGGTGCTCAGTGCTCGGGGTGCTGGGTGCTCAGTGCTCAGGGTGCTCAGTGCTCAGTGCTCGGGGTGCTGTGTGCTCAGTGCTCGGGGCGCTGGGTGCTCAGTGCTCAGGGTGCTGGGTGCTCAGTACTCGGGGTGCTGGGTGCTCAGTGCTCAGGGTGCTCATTGCTCAGTACTCAGTGCTCAGGGTGCTCAGTGCTCAGTACTCAGGGTGCTGGGTGCTCAGTGCTCAGGGCGCTGGGTGCTCAGTACTCTGGGTGTTGGGTGTTCAGTATTCAGGGTGCTTTGTGCTCCGTGCTCGGGGTGCTGGGTGCTCAGTGCTCAGGGTGCTGGGTGCTCAGTGCTCAGGGTGCTGGGTGCTCAGTGCTCAGGGTGCTGGGTGCTCAGTGCTCGGGGTGCTGGGTGCTCAGTACTCAGCGTGCTGCGTGCTCAGTACTCAGGGTTCTGGGTGCTCAGTGCTCAGGGTGCTGGGTGCTCAGTGCTCGGGGTGCTGGGTGCTCAGTGCTCAGGGTGATCGGTGCTCAGTACTCAGGGTGCTGGGTGCTCAGTACTCAGGGTGCTAGGTGCTCAGTCCTCAGGGTGCTCAGTGCTCAGGGTGCTGGGTGCTCAGTGCTCGGGGTGCTCGGTGCTCCGTACTCAGGGTGCTGAGTGCTCAGTACTCAGGGTGCTGTTTGCTCAGTGCTCGGGGTGCTTGGTGCTCAGTACTCAGGGTGCTGGGTGCTCAATACTCAGTGCTCGGGGTCCTGGGTGCTGAGTGCTCAGGGTGCTGGGTGCTCAGTGCTCTGGGTGCTGGGTGCTGAGTACTCAGGATGCTGGGTGCTCAGTACTCAGGGTGCTGGGTGCTCAGTACTCAGGGTGCTGGGTGCTCAGTGCTCAGGGTGCTGGATCCTCAGTACTCAGGGTGCTGGGTGCTCAGTACTCAGGGTGCTGGGTGCTCAGTGCTCAGGGTCCTGGGTGCTCAGTGCTCAGGATGCTGGGTGCTCAGTACTCAGGGTGCTGGGTGCTCAGTGCTCAGGGTGATCGGTGCTCAGTACTCAGGGTGCTGGGTGCTCAGTACTCAGGGTGATCGGTGCTCAGTACTCAGGGTGCTCAGTACTCAGGGTGCTGGGTGCTCAGTGCTCAGGGTGCTGGGTGCTCAGTACTCAGGGTTCTGGGTGCTCAGTGCTCAGGGTGCTGGGTGCTCAGTACTCAGGGTGCTCAGTGCTCAGGGTGCTGGGTGCTCAGTGCTCAGGGTGATCGGTGCTCAGTACTCAGGGTGCTCAGTACTCAGGGTGCTGGGTGCTCAGTGCTCAGGGTGCTGGGTGCTCAGTACTCAGGGTTCTGGGTGCTCAGTGCTCGGGGTGCTGGGTGCTCAGTGCTCAGGGTGATCGGTGCTCAGTACTCAGGGTGCTGGGTGCTCAGTGCTCAGGGTGCTGGGTGCTCAGTCCTCAGGGTGCTCAGTGCTCAGGGTGCTGGGTGCTCTGTGCTCGGGGTGCTCGGTGCTCAGTACACAGGGGGCTGAGTGCTCAGTACTCAGGGTGCTGGGTTCTCAGTACTCATGGTGCTGGGTGCTCAGTACTCAGGGGACTGGGTGCTCAGTGCTCAGGGTGCTGGGTGCTCAGTGCTCAGGGCGCTAGGTGCTCAGTGCTCGTGGTGCTGGGTGCTCAGTACTCAGGGTGCTCAGTGCTCAGTACTCGGGTTGCTCGGTGCTCAGTACTCAGGGTTCTCAGTGCTCAGGGTGCTGGGTGCTCAGTACTCAGGGTGCTCAGTGCTCAGTCCTCGGGGTGCTGGGTGCTCAGTACTCAGGGTGGTCAGTGCTCAGTACTCGGGGTGCTGGGTGCTCAGTGCTCAGTGTGCTCAGTGCTCAGTGCTCGGGGTGCTGGGTGCTCAGTGCTCGGGGCGCTGGGTGCTCAGTGCTCGGGGTGCTGTGTGCTCAGTACTCAGGGTGCTGTGTGCTCAGTGCTCAGTACTCTGCGTGCTGGGTGCTCAGTGCTCAGAGTGTTGGGTGCTCAGTACTCAGGGTGCTGGGTGCTCAGTGCTCAGTGCTCAAGGTGCTCAGTGCTCAGGGTGCTCAGTGCTCAGGGTGCTGGGTGCTCAGTACTCGGGTTGCTGGGTGCTCAGTGCTCAGTGCTCAGGGTGCTGGGTGCTCAGTGCTCGGGGTGCTGGGTGCTCAGTGCTCAGGGTGATCAGTGCTCAGTACTCAGGGTGCTGGGTGCTCAGAGCTCAGGGTGCTGGGTGCTCAGTCCTCAGGGTGCTCAGTACTCAGGATGCTCGGTGCTCAGTGCTCAGTACTCAGGGTGCTCAGTACTCAGGGTGCTGGGTGCTCAGTGCTCGGGATGCTGGGTGCTCAGTACTCAGGGTGCTGGGTGCTCAGTACTCGGGGTGCTGGGTGCTCAGTACTCAGGGTGCTGGGTGCTCAGTGCTCGGGGTGCTGGGTGCTTAGTGCTCAGGGTGATCGGTGCAAAGTGCTCATGGTGCTGGGTGCTCAGTCCTCCGGGTGCTCTGTGCTCAGGGTGCTGGGTGCTCAGTGCTCGGGGTGCTCGGTGCTCAGTACTCAGGGTGCCGAGTGCTCAGTACTCAGGGTGCTGGGTGCTCAGTACTCAGGGTGCTGGGTCCTCAGTGCTCAGGGTGCTGGGTGCTCAGTGCTCAGGGTGCTGGGTGCTCAGTGCTCGGGGTGCTGGGTGCTCAGGGCTGTGGTGCTGGGTGCTCAGTGCTCAGTGCTCAGGGTGCTGGGTGCTCAGTGCTCAGTGCTCAGGGTGCTGGTTGCTCAGTACTCAGGGTGCTGGGTGCTCAGTACTCAGGGTGCTGGGTGCTCAGTGCTCAGGGTGCTCTGTGCTCAGTACTCAGGATGCTGGGTGCTCAGTGCTCGGGGTGCTGCGTGCTCAGTGCTCAGGGTGCTGGGTGCTCAGTGCTCAGGGTGCAGGGTGCTCAGTACTCAGGGTGCTGGGTGCTCAGTGCTCGGGGTGCTCGGTGCTCAGTACTCAAGGTGCTGGGTGCTCAGTGCTCAGGGTGCTGGGTGCTCAGTCCTCGGGGTGCTCCGTGCTCAGTGATCAGGGTGCTGGGTGCTCAGTACTCAGGGTGCTCGGTGCTCAGTACTCAGGGTTCTCAGTGCTCAGTACTCAGGGTGCTGGGTGCTCAGTGCTCAGGGTGCTGGGTGCTCAGTACTCAGAGTGCTCAGTGCTCAGTAATCGGGTTGCTTGCTGCTCAGTACTCAGGGTGCTCAGTGCTCAGTACTCGGGGTGCTGGGTGCTCAATGCTCAGGGTGCTCAGTGCTCAGTGCTCGGGGTGCTGGGTGCTCAGTGCTCGGGGCGCTGGGTGATCAGTGCTCGGGGTGCTGGGTGCTCAGTACTCGGGGTGCTGGGTTCTCAGTGCTCAAGGTGCTCATTGCCCAGTACTCAGTGCTCAGGGTGCTCAGTGCTCAGTGCTCAGGGTGCTGGGTGTTCAGTACTCAGGGTGCTGGGTGCTCAGTACTCAGGGTGCTGGGTGCTCAGTGCTCAGGGTGCTGGGTGCTCAGTACTCTGGGTGTTGGGTGCTCAGTACTCAGGGTGCTTTGTGCTCCGTGCTCAGGGTGCTGGGTGCTCAGTGCTCAGGGTGCTGGGTGCTCAGTGCTCAGGGTGCTGGGTGCTCAGTACTCAGGGTGCTGGGTGCTTAGTGCTCGAGGTGCTCGGTGCTCAGTACTCAAGGTGCTGGGTGCTCAGTGCTCAGGGTGCTGGGTGCTCAGTCCTCGGGGTGCTCCGTGCTCAGGGTGCTGGGTGCTCAGTGCTCAGGATGCTGGGTGCTCAGTGCTCGGGGTGCTGGGTGCTGAGTGCTCAGGGTGCTGGGTGCTCAGTGCTCGGGGTGCTCGGTGCTCAGTGCTCAGGGTCCTGGGTGCTCAGTACTCAGGGTGCTGGGTGCTCAGTACTCAGCGTGCTGCGTGCTCAGTACTCAGGGTGCTGGGTGCTCAGTGCTCAGGGTGCTGGGTGCTCAGTGCTCGGGGTGCTGGGTGCTCAGTACTCAGCGTGCTGCGTGCTCAGTACTCAGGGTGCTGGGTGCTCAGTGCTCAGGGTGCTGGGTGCTCAGTGCTCGGGGTGCTGGGTGCTCAGTGCTCAGGGTGATCGGTGCTCAGTACTCAGGGTGCTGTGTGCTCAGTACTCAGGGTGCTAGGTGCTCAGTCCTCAGGGTGCTCAGTGCTCAGGGTGCTGGGTGCTCAGTGCTCGGGGTGCTCGGTGCTCAGTACTCAGGGTGCTGAGTGCTCAGTACTCAGGGTGCTGGGTGCTCAGTACTCATGGTGCTGGGTGCTCAGTGCTCGGGGTGCTGGGTGCTCAGTACTCAGCGTGCTGCGTGCTCAGTACTCAGGGTGCTGGGTGCTCAATACTCAGTGCTCGGGGTCCTGAGTGCTGAGTGCTCAGGGTGCTGGGTGCTCAGTGCTCTGGGTGCTGGGTGCTGAGTACTCAGGGTGCTGGGTGCTCAGTACTCAGGGTGCTGGGTGCTCAGTACTCAGGGTGCTGGGTGCTCAGTGCTCAGGGTGCTGGATCCTCAGTACTCAGGGTGCTGGGTGCTCAGTACTCAGGGTGCTGGGTGCTCAGTACTCAGGGTGCTGGGTGCTCAGTGCTCAGGGTGATCTTTGCTCAGTACTCAGGGTGCTCAGTACTCAGGGTGCTGGGTGCTCAGTACTCAGGGTGCTGGGTTCTCAGTGCTCAGGGTGATCGGTGCTCAGTACTCAGGGTGCTCAGTACTCAGGGTGCTGGGTGCTCAGTGCTCCGGGTGCTGGGTGCTCAGTACTCAGGGTGCTGGGTGCTCAGTGCTCGGGGTGCTGGGTGCTCAGTGCTCAGGGTGATCGGTGCTCAGTACTCAGGGTGCTGGGTGCTCAGTGCTCAGGGTGCTGTGTGCTCAGTCCTCAGGGTGCTCAGTGCTCAGGGTGCTGGGTGCTCAGTGCTCAGGGCGCTAGGTGCTCAGTGCTCGGGGTGCTGGGTGCTCAGTGCTCGGGGTGCTGGGTGCTCAGTGCTCAGGGTGCTCAGTGCTCAGTGCTCGGGGTGCTGTGTGCTCAGTGCTCGGGGCGCTGGGTGCTCAGTGCTCAGGGTGCTGGGTGCTCAGTACTCGGGGTGCTGGGTGCTCAGTGCTCAGGGTGCTCATTGCTCAGTACTCAGTGCTCAGGGTGCTCAGTGCTCAGTGCTCAGGGTGCTGGGTGTTCAGTACTCAGGGTGCTGGGTGCTCAGTACTCAGGGTGCTGGGTGCTCAGTGCTCAGGGTGCTGGGTGCTCAGTACTCTGGGTGTTGGGTGTTCAGTACTCAGGGTGCTTTGTGCTCCGTGCTCGGGGTGCTGGGTGCTCAGTGCTCAGGGTGCTGGGTGCTCAGTGCTCAGGGTGCTGGGTGCTCAGTGCTCAGGGTGCTGGGTGCTCAGTGCTCGGGGTGCTGGGTGCTCAGTACTCAGCGTGCTGCGTGCTCAGTACTCAGGGTGCTGGGTGCTCAGTGCTCAGGGTGCTGGGTGCTCAGTGCTCGGGGTGCTGGGTGCTCAGTGCTCAGGGTGATCGGTGCTCAGTACTCAGGGTGCTGGGTGCTCAGTACTCAGGGTGCTAGGTGCTCAGTCCTCAGGGTGCTCAGTGCTCAGGGTGCTGGGTGCTCAGTGCTCGGGGTGCTCGGTGCTCAGTACTCAGGGTGCTGAGTGCTCAGTACTCAGGGTGCTGGGTGCTCAGTACTCATGGTGCTGGGTGCTCAGTGCTCGGGGTGCTGGGTGCTCAGTACTCAGCGTGCTGCGTGCTCAGTACTCAGGGTGCTGGGTGCTCAATACTCAGTGCTCGGGGTCCTGGGTGCTGAGTGCTCAGGGTGCTGGGTGCTCAGTGCTCTGGGTGCTGGGTGCTGAGTACTCAGGATGCTCGGTGCTCAGTACTCAGGGTGCTGGGTGCTCAGTACTCAGGGTGCTGGGTGCTCAGTGCTCAGGGTGCTGGATCCTCAGTACTCAGGGTGCTGGGTGCTCAGTACTCAGGGTGCTGGGTGCTCAGTGCTCAGGGTCCTGGGTGCTCAGTGCTCAGGATGCTGGGTGCTCAGTACTCAGGGTGCTGGGTGCTCAGTGCTCAGGGTGATCGGTGCTCAGTACTCAGGGTGCTCAGTACTCAGGGTGCTGGGTGCTCAGTGCTCAGGGTGCTGGGTGCTCAGTACTCAGGGTTCTGGGTGCTCAGTGCTCGGGGTGCTGGGTGCTCAGTGCTCAGCGTGATCGGTGCTCAGTACTCAGGGTGCTGGGTGCTCAGTGCTCAGGGTGCTGGGTGCTCAGTCCTCAGGGTGCTCAGTGCTCAGGGTGCTGGGTGCTCAGTGCTCGGGGTGCTCGGTGCTCAGTACACAGGGGGCTGAGTGCTCAGTACTCAGGGTGCTGGGTTCTCAGTACTCATGGTGCTGGGTGCTCAGTACTCAGGGGACTGGGTGCTCAGTGCTCAGGGTGCTTGGTGCTCAGTGCTCAGGGCGCTAGGTGCTCAGTGCTCGTGGTGCTGGGTGCTCAGTACTCAGGGTGCTCAGTGCTCAGTACTCGGGTTGCTTGGTGCTCAGTACTCAGGGTGCTCAGTGCTCAGTACTCGGGGTGCTGGGTGCTCAGTGCTCAGGGTGCTCAGTGCTCGGGGTGCTGTGTGCTCAGTGCTCGGGGTGCTGGGTGCTCAGTGCTCGGGGTGCTGGGTGCTCTGTACTCGGGGTGCTGGGTGCTCAGTGCTCAGGGTGCTCATTGCTCAGTACTCAGTGCTCAGGGTGCTCAGTGCTCAGTGCTCAGGGTGCTGGGTGTTCAGTACTCAGGGTGCTGGGTGCTCAGTACTCAGGGTGCTGGGTGCTCAGTGCTCAGGGTGCTGGGTGCTCAGTACTCTGGGTGTTGGGTGCTCAGTACTCAGGGTGCTTTGTGCTCCGTGCTCGGGGTGCTGGGTGCTCAGTGCTCAGGGTGCTGGGTGCTCAGTGCTCAGGGTGCTGGGTGCTTAGTACTCAGGGTGCTGGGTGCTTAGTGCTCTAGGGGCTCGGTGCTCAGTACTCAAGGTGCTGGGTGCTCAGTGCTCAGGGTGCTGGGTGCTCAGTCCTCGGGGTGCTCCGTGCTCAGGGTGCTGGGTGCTCAGTGCTCAGGGTGCTGGGTGCTCAGTGCTCGGCGTGCTGGGTGCTGAGTGCTCAGGGTGCTGGGTGCTCAGTGCTCGGGGTGCTCGGTGCTCAGTGCTCAGGGTCCTGGGTGCTCAGTACTCAGGGTGCTGGGTGCTCAGTGCTCAGGGTGCTGGGTGCTCAGTGCTCAGGGTGATCGGTGCTCAGTACTCAGGGTGCTGGGTGCTCAGTGCTCAGGGTGCTGGGTGCTCAGTCCTCAGGGTGCTCAGGGCTCAGGGTGCTGGGTGCTCAGTGCTCGGGGTGCTCGGTGCTCAGTACTCAGGGTGCTGAGTGCTCAGTACTCAGGGTGCTGGGTGCTCAGTACTCATGGTGCTGGGTGCTCAGTACTCAGGTTGCTGGGTGCACAGTGCTCAGGGTGCTGGGTGCTCAGTACTCAGGGTGCTGGGTGCTCAGTGCTCGGGGTGCTGGGTGCTCAGTGCTCAGGGTGATCGGTGCTCAGTACTCAGGGTGCTGGGTGCTCAGTGCTCAGGGTGCTGGGTGCTCAGGCCTCAGGGTGCTCAGTGCTCAGGGTGCTGGGTGCTCAGTGCTCGGGGTGCTCGGTTCTCAGTACTCAGGGTGCTGAGTGCTCGGTACTCAGGGTGCTGGGTGCTCAGTACTCATGGTGCTGGGTGCTCAGTACTCAGGGGACTGGGTGCTCAGTGCTCAGGGTGCTGGGTGCTCAGTGCTCAGGGCGCTGGGTGCTCAGTGCTCGGGGTGCTGGGTGCTCAGTGCTCGGGGTGCTGGGTGGTCAGTGCTCAGTGCTCAAGTTGCTGGGTGCTCAGTCCTCAGTGCTCAGGGTGCTGGGTGCTCAGTACTCAGGGTGCTGGGTGCTCAGTACTCAGGGTGCTGGGTGCTCAGTTCTCGGGGTGCTGGGTGCTTAGTGCTCAGGGTGCTGGGTGCTCAGTGCTCAGGGTGCTGGGTGCTCAGTACTCAGGGTGCTGGGTGCTCAGTGCTCGGGGTGCTCGGTGCTCAGTACTCAAGGTGCTGGGTGCTCAGTGCTCAGGGTGCTGGGTGCTCAGTCCTCGGGGTGCTCCGTGCTCAGTGATCACCGTGCTGGGTGCTCAGTACTCAGGGTGCTCGGTGTTCAGTACTCAGGGTTCTCAGTGCTCAGTACTCAGTGTGCTGGGTGCTCAGTGCTCAGGGTGCTGGGTGCTCAGTACTCAGGGTGCTCAGTGCTCAGTACTCGGGGTGCTTGTTGCTCAGCACTCAGGTTGCTCAGTGCTCAGTGCTCGGGGTGCTGGGTGCTCAGTACTCAGGGTGCTCGGTGCTCAGTACTAAGGGTGCTCAGTGCTCAGTACTCAGGTTGCTCAGTGCTCAGTGCTTGGGGTGCTGGGTGCTCAGTACTCAGGGTCCTGGGTGCTCAGTACTCAGGGTGCTGGGTGCTCAGTGCTCAGTACTCAGCGTGCTGGGTGCTCAGTGCTCGGGGTGCTGGGTCCTCAGTGCTCAGGGTGCTGGGTGCTCAGTGCTCAGTGCTCAGGGTGCTGGTTGCTCAGTACTCAGGGTGCTGGGTGCTCAGTACTCAGGGTGCTGGGTGCTCAGTGCTCAGGGTGCTCTGTGCTCAGTACTCAGGATGCTGGGTGCTCAGTGCTCGGGGTGCTGCGTGCTCAGTGCTCAGGGTGCTGGGTGCTCAGTGCTCAGGGTGCAGGGTGCTCAGTACTCAGGGTGCTGGGTGCTCAGTGCTCGGGGTGCTCGGTGCTCAGTACTCAAGGTGCTGGGTGCTCAGTGCTCAGGGTGCTGGGTGCTCAGTCCTCGGGGTGCTCCGTGCTCAGTGATCAGGGTGCTGGGTGCTCAGTACTCAGGGTGCTCGGTGCTCAGTACTCAGGGTTCTCAGTGCTCAGTACTCAGGGTGCTGGGTGCTCAGTGCTCAGGGGGCTGGGTGCTCAGTATTCAGAGTGCTCAGTGCTCAGTAATCGGGTTGCTTGCTGCTCAGTACTCAGGGTGCTCAGTGCTCAGTACTCAAGGTGCTGGGTGCTCAGTGCTCAGGGTGCTGGGTGCTCAGTCCTCGGGGTACTCCGTGCTCAGTGATCAGGGTGCTGGGTGCTCAGTACTCAGGGTGCTCGGTGCTCAGTACTCAGGGTTCTCAGTGCTCAGTACTCGGGGTGCTGGGTGCTCAGTGCTCGGGGCGCTGGGTGATCAGTGCTCGGGGTGCTGGGTGCTCAGTACTCGGGGTGCTGGGTGCTCAGTGCTCAGGGTGCTCATTGCCCAGTACTCAGTGCTCAGGGTGCTCAGTGCTCAGTGCTCAGGGTGCTGGGTGTTCAGTACTCAGGGTGCTGGGTGCTCAGTACTCAGGGTGCTGGGTGCTCAGTGCTCAGGGTGCTGGGTGCTCAGTACTCTGGGTGTTGGGTGCTCAGTACTCAGGGTGCTTTGTGCTCCGTGCTCAGGGTGCTGGGTGCTCAGTGCTCAGGGTGCTGGGTGCTCAGTTCTCAGGGTGCTGGGTGCTCAGTACTCAGGGTGCTGGGTGCTTAGTGCTCGAGGTGCTCGGTGCTCAGTACTCAAGGTGCTGGGTGCTCAGTGCTCAGGGTGCTGGGTGCTCAGTCCTCGGGGTGCTCCGTGCTCAGGGTGCTGGGTGCTCAGTGCTCAGGGTGCTGGGTGCTCAGTGCTCGGGGTGCTGGGTGCTGAGTGCTCAGGGTGCTGGGTGCTCAGTGCTCGGGGTGCTCGGTGCTCAGTGCTCAGGGTCCTGGGTGCTCAGTACTCAGGGTGCTGGGTGCTCAGTACTCAGCGTGCTGCGTGCTCAGTACTCAGGGTGCTGGGTGCTCAGTGCTCAGGGTGCTGGGTGCTCAGTGCTCGGGGTGCTGGGTGCTCAGTACTCAGCGTGCTGCGTGCTCAGTACTCAGGGTGCTGGGTGCTCAGTGCTCAGGGTGCTGGGTGCTCAGTGCTCGGGGTGCTGGGTGCTCAGTGCTCAGGGTGATCGGTGCTCAGTACTCAGGGTGCTGTGTGCTCAGTACTCAGTGTGCTAGGTGCTCAGTCCTCAGGGTGCTCAGTGCTCAGGGTGCTGGGTGCTCAGTGCTCGGGGTGCTCGGTGCTCAGTACTCAGGGTGCTGAGTGCTCAGTACTCAGGGTGCTGGGTGCTCAGTACTCATGGTGCTGGGTGCTCAGTGCTCGGGGTGCTGGGTGCTCAGTACTCAGCGTGCTGCGTGCTCAGTACTCAGGGTGCTGGGTGCTCAATACTCAGTGCTCGGGGTCCTGGGTGCTGAGTGCTCAGGTTGCTGGGTGCTCAGTGCTCTGGGTGCTGGGTGCTGAGTACTCAGGGTGCTGGGTGCTCAGTACTCAGGGTGCTGGGTGCTCAGTACTCAGGGTGCTGGGTGCTCAGTGCTCAGGGTGCTGGATCCTCAGTACTCAGGGTGCTGGGTGCTCAGTACTCAGGGTGCTGGGTGCTCAGTACTCAGGGTGCTGGGTGCTCAGTGCTCAGGGTGATCGGTGCTCAGTACTCAGGGTGCTCAGTACTCAGGGTGCTGGGTGCTCAGTACTCAGGGTGCTGGGTGCTCAGTGCTCAGGGTGATCGGTGCTCAGTACTCAGGGTGCTCAGTACTCAGGGTGCTGGGTGCTCAGTGCTCCGGGTGCTGGGTGCTCAGTACTCAGGGTGCTGGGTGCTCAGTGCTCGGGGTGCTGGGTGCTCAGTGCTCAGGGTGATCGGTGCTCAGTACTCAGGGTGCTGGGTGCTCAGTGCTCAGGGTGCTGTGTGCTCAGTCCTCAGGGTGCTCAGTGCTCAGGGTGCTGGGTGCTCAGTGCTCGGGGTGCTCGGTGCTCAGTACTCAGGGTGCTGAGTGCTCAGTACTCAGGGTGCTGGGTTCTCAGTACTCATGGTGCTGGGTGCTCAGTACTCAGGGGACTGGGTGCTCAGTGCTCAGGGTGCTGGGTGCTCAGTGCTCAGGGCGCTAGGTGCTCAGTGCTCGGGGTGCTGGGTGCTCAGTGCTCGGGGTGCTGGGTGCTCAGTGCTCAGGGTGCTCAGTGCTCAGTGCTCGGGGTGCTGTGTGCTCAGTGCTCGGGGCGCTGGGTGCTCAGTGCTCAGGGTGCTGGGTGCTCAGTACTCGGGGTGCTGGGTGCTCAGTGCTCAGGGTGCTCATTGCTCAGTACTCAGTGCTCAGGGTGCTCAGTGCTCAGTGCTCAGGGTGCTGGGTGTTCAGTACTCAGGGTGCTGGGTGCTCAGTATTCAGGGTGCTGGGTGCTCAGTGCTCAGGGTGCTGGGTGCTCAGTACTCTGGGTGTTGGGTGTTCAGTACTCACGGTGCTTTGTGCTCCGTGCTCGGGGTGCTGGGTGCTCAGTGCTCAGGGTGCTGGGTGCTCAGTGCTCAGGGTGCTGGGTGCTCAGTGCTCAGGGTGCTGGGTGCTCAGTGCTCGGGGTGCTGGGTGCTCAGTACTCAGCGTGCTGCGTGCTCAGTACTCAGGGTGCTGGGTGCTCAGTGCTCAGGGTGCTGGGTGCTCAGTGCTCGGGGTGCTGGGTGCTCAGTGCTCAGGGTGATCGGTGCTCAGTACTCAGGGTGCTGGGTGCTCAGTACTCAGGGTGCTAGGTGCTCAGTCCTCAGGGTGCTCAGTGCTCAGGGTGCTGGGTGCTCAGTGTTCGGGGTGCTCGGTGCTCAGTACTCAGGGTGCTGAGTGCTCAGTACTCAGGGTGCTGGGTGCTCAGTACTCATGGTGCTGGGTGCTCAGTGCTCGGGGTGCTGGGTGCTCAGTACTCAGCGTGCTGCGTGCTCAGTACTCAGGGTGCTGGGTGCTCAATACTCAGTGCTCGGGGTCCTGGGTGCTGAGTGCTCAGGGTGCTGGGTGCTCAGTGCTCTGGGTGCTGGGTGCTGAGTACTCAGGATGCTGGGTGCTCAGTACTCAGGGTGCTGGGTGCTCAGTACTCAGGGTGCTGGGTGCTCAGTGCTCAGGGTGCTGGATCCTCAGTACTCAGGGTGCTGGGTGCTCAGTACTCAGGGTGCTGGGTGCTCAGTGCTCAGGGTCCTGGGTGCTCAGTGCTCAGGATGCTGGGTGCTCAGTACTCAGGGTGCTGGGTGCTCAGTGCTCAGGGTGATCGGTGCTCAGTACTCAGGGTGCTCAGTACTCAGGGTGCTGGGTGCTCAGTGCTCAGGGTGCTGGGTGCTCAGTACTCAGGGTTCTGGGTGCTCAGTGCTCGGGGTGCTGGGTGCTCAGTGCTCAGGGTGATCGGTGCTCAGTACTCAGGGTGCTGGGTGCTCAGTGCTCAGGGTGCTGGGTGCTCAGTCCTCAGGGTGCTCAGTGCTCAGGGTGCTGGGTGCTCAGTGCTCGGGGTGCTCGGTGCTCTGTACACAGGGGGCTGAGTGCTCAGTACTCAGGGTGCTGGGTTCTCAGTACTCATGGTGCTGGGTGCTCAGTACTCAGGGGACTGGGTGCTCAGTGCTCAGGGTGCTGGGTGCTCAGTGCTCAGGGCGCTAGGTGCTCAGTGCTCGTGGTGCTGGGTGCTCAGTACTCAGGGTGCTCAGTGCTCAGTACTCGGGTTGCTTGGTGCTCAGTACTCAGGGTGCTCAGTGCTCAGTACTCGGGGTGCTGGGTGCTCAGTGCTCAGGGTGCTCAGTGCTCAGTGCTCGGGGTGCTGTGTGCTCAGTGCTCGGGGCGCTGGGTGCTCAGTGCTCGGGGTGCTGGGTGCTCTGTACTCGGGGTGCTGGGTGCTCAGTGCTCAGGGTGCTCATTGCTCAGTACTCAGTGCTCAGGGTGCTCAGTGCTCAGTGCTCAGGGTGCTGGGTGTTCAGTACTCAGGGTGCTGGGTGCTCAGTACTCAGGGTGCTGGGTGCTCAGTGCTCAGGGTGCTGGGTGCTCAGTACTCTGGGTGTTGGGTGCTCAGTACTCAGGGTGCTTTGTGCTCCGTGCTCGGGGTGCTGGGTGCTCAGTGCTCAGGGTGCTGGGTGCTCAGTGCTCAGGGTGCTGGGTGCTTAGTACTCAGGGTGCTGGGTGCTTAGTGCTCGAGGGGCTCGGTGCTCAGTACTCAAGGTGCTGGGTGCTCAGTGCTCAGGGTGCTGGGTGCTCAGTCCTCGGGGTGCTCCGTGCTCAGGGTGTTGGTGCTCAGTGCTCAGGGTGCTGGGTGCTCAGTGCTCGGGGTGCTGGGTGCTGAGTGCTCATGGTGCTGGGTGCTCAGTGCTCGGGGTGCTCGGTGCTCAGTGCTCGGGGTCCTGGGTGCTCAGTACTCAGGGTGCTGGGTGCTCAGTGCTCAGGGTGCTGGGTGCTCTGTGCTCGGGGTGCTGGGTGCTCAGTGCTCAGGGTGATCGGTGCTCAGTACTCAGGGTGCTGGGTGCTCAGCCCTCAGGGTGCTGGGTGCTCAGTCCTCAGGGTGCTCAGGGCTCAGGGTGCTGGGTGCTCAGTGCTCGGGGTGCTCGGTGCTCAGTACTCAGGGTGCTGAGTGCTCAGTACTCAGGGTGCTGGGTGCTCAGTACTCATGGTGCTGGGTGCTCAGTACTCAGGGTGCTCGGTGCTCAGTACTCAGGGTGCTGGGTGCTCAGTGCTCAGGGTGCTGGGTACTCAGTACTCAGGGTGCTGGGTGCTCAGTACTCAGGGTGCTGGGTGCTCAGTGCTCAGGGTGCTGGGTGCTCAGTGCTCAGGGTGCTGGGTGCTCAGTACTCAGGGTGCTGGATGCTCAGTGCTCAGGGTGATCGGTGCTCAGTACTCAGGGTGCTCAGTACTCAGGATGCTGGGTGCTCAGTGCTCAGGGTGCTGGGTGCTCAGTACTCAGGGTGCTGGGTGCTCAGTGCTCGGGGTCCTGGGTGCTCAGTGCTCAGGGTGATCGGTGCTCAGTACTCAGGGTGCTGAGTGCTCAGTACTCAGGGTGCTGGGTGCTCAGTACTCATGGTGCTGGGTGCTCAGTACTCAGGGTGCTCGGTGCTCAGTACTCAGGGTGCTGGGTGCTCAGTGCTCAGGGTGCTGGGTACTCAGTACTCAGGGTGCTGGGTGCTCAGTACTCAGGGTGCTGGGTGCTCAGTGCTCAGGGTGCTGGGTGCTCAGTGCTCAGGGTGCTGGGTGCTCAGTACTCAGGGTGCTGGATGCTCAGTGCTCAGGGTGATCGGTGCTCAGTACTCAGGGTGCTCAGTACTCAGGATGCTGGGTGCTCAGTGCTCAGGGTGCTGGGTGCTCAGTACTCAGGGTGCTGGGTGCTCAGTGCTCGGGGTGCTGGGTGCTCAGTGCTCAGGGTGATCGGTGCTCAGTACTCAGGGTGCTGGGTGCTCAGTGCTCAGGGTGCTGGGTGCTCAGGCCTCAGGGTGCTCAGTGCTCAGGGTGCTGGGTGCTCAGTGCACGGGGTGCTCGGTGCTCAGTACTCAGGGTGCTGGGTGCTCAGTACTCATGGTGCTGGGTGCTCAGTACTCAGGGGACTGGGTGCTCAGTGCTCAGGGTGCTGGGTGCTCAGTGCTCAGGGCGCTGGGTGCTCAGTGCTCGGGGTGCTGGGTGCTCAGTGCTCGGGGTGCTGGGTGGTCAGTGCTCAGTGCTCAAGGTGCTGGGTGCTCAGTCCTCAGTGCTCAGGGTGCTGGGTGCTCAGTACTCAGGGTGCTGGGTGTTCAGTACTCAGGGTGCTGGGTGCTCAGTTCTCGGGGTGCTCGGTGCTTAGTGCTCAGGGTGCTGGGTGCTCAGTGCTCAGGGTGCTGGGTGCTCAGTACTCAGGGTGCTGGGTGCTCAGTGCTCGGGGTGCTCGGTGCTCAGTACTCAAGGTGCTGGGTGCTCAGTGCTCAGGGTGCTGGGTGCTCAGTCCTCGGGGTGCTCCGTGCTCAGTGATCACCGTGCTGGGTGCTCAGTACTCAGGGTGCTCGGTGTTCAGTACTCAGGGTTCTCAGTGCTCAGTACTCAGTGTGCTGGTTGCTCAGTGCTCAGGGTGCTGGGTGCTCAGTA
Source organism: Microtus oregoni (assembly GCF_018167655.1). Taxonomy (NCBI): domain Eukaryota; kingdom Metazoa; phylum Chordata; class Mammalia; order Rodentia; family Cricetidae; genus Microtus; species Microtus oregoni. The sequence goes on along the minus strand of NW_024543521.1, from coordinate 45,948 downwards.
CTCAGGGTGCTCAGTGCTCAGTACTCGGGGTGCTTGTTGCTCAGCACTCAGGTTGCTCAGTGCTCAGTGCTCGGGGTGCTGGGTGCTCAGTACTCAGGGTGCTCGGTGCTCAGTACTAAGTGTGCTCAGTGCTCAGTACTCAGGTTGCTCAGTGCTCAGTGCTTGGGGTGCTGGGTGCTCAGTACTCAGGGTCCTGGGTGCTCAGTACTCAGGGTGCTGGGTGCTCAGTGCTCAGTACTCAGCGTGCTGGGTGCTCAGTGCTCGGGGTGCAGGGTCCTCAGTGCTCAGGGTGCTGGGTGCTCAGTACTCAGGGTGCTGGGTGCTCAGTGCTCGGGGTGCTGGGTCCTCAGTGCTCAGGGTGCTCAGTGCTCAGTGGTCGGGGTGCTGGGTGCTCAGTGCTCGGGGTGCTGGGTGCTCAGTGCTCAGGGTGCTGGTTGCTCAGTACTCAGTGTGCTCAGTGCTCAGGGTGCTGGGTGCTCAGAACTCAGGGTGCTGGGTGCGCAGTACTCAGGGTGCTGGGTGCCCATTCTCGGGGTACTGGGTGCTCAGGACTCAGGTTGCTCAGTACTCTGGGTGCTCGGGGCTCAGTACTCATGGTGCTGGGTGCTCAGTACTCAGGGTGCTCGGTGCTCAGTTCTCAGGGTGCTCGGTGCTCAGTGTTTGGGGTGCTGGGTGCTCAGTACTCAGGGTGCTTGGTGCTCAGTGCTCAGGGTGCTGGCTGCTCAGTGCTCAGGGTGCTGGGTGCTCAGTACTCAGTGCTCAGGATGCTGGGTGCTCAGTGCTCAGGGTGCTGGGTGCTCAGTGCTCAGGGTGGTCAGTGCTCAGTGCTCAGTACTCAGGGTGCTTGGTGCTCAGTACTCAGGGTGCTGGGTGCTCAGTGCTCGGGTTACCCGGTGCTCAGTGCTCGGGTTGCTCGGTGCTCAGTACTCAGGGTGCTGAGTGCTCAGTGCTCAGGGTGCTGGGTGCTCAGTGCTCAGGGTGCTGGGTGCTCAGTGCTCAGCGTGCTTGATGCTCAGTACGCAGGGTGCTGAGTGCTCAGTGCTCAGGGTGCTTGATGCTCAGTGCTCAGGGTGCTGGGTGCTCAGTGCTCTGGGTGCTTGGTGCTCAGTGCTCAGGGTGCTGGGTGCTCAGTGCTCAGGGTGCTGGGTGCTCAGTGATCGGGGTGATGGGTGCTGAGTGCTCAGGGTGCTGGGTGCTCAGTGCTCGGGGTGCTCGGTGCTCAGTGCTCAGGGTCCTGGGTGCTCAGTACTCAGGGTGCTGGGTGCTTAGTACTCAGGGTGCTCAGTGCTCAGTACACAGGGTGCTGGGTGCTCAGTGCTCGGGGTGCTGGGTGCTCAGTGCTCAGTACTCAGGGTGCTGGGTGCTCAGTGCACAGGGTGCTGAGTGCTCAGTACTCAGCGTGCTGGGTGCTCAGTACTCAGGGTGCTGGGTGCTCAGTGCTCAGGGTGCTGGGTGCTCCGTGCTCAGGGTGCTGGGTGCTCAGTGCTCGGGGAGCTCGGTGCTCAGTACTCAGGGTGCTGGGTGCTCAGTACTCAGTGCTCGGGGTCCTGGGTGCTCCGTGCTCGGGGTGCTGGGTGCTCAGTACTCAGGGTGCTGGGTGCTCATTCTCGGGGTGCTGGGTGCTCAGTGCTCGGGTTGCTGGGTGCTCAGTACTCAGGGTGCTGGGGGCTCAGTACTCAGGGTGCTGGGTGCTCAGTACTCAGGGTGCTCGGTTCTCAGTACTCAGGGTGCTGGGTGCTCATTCTCGGGGTGCTGGGTGCTCAGTGCTCGGGTTGCTGGGTGCTCAGTACTCAGGGTGCTGGGGGCTCAGTACTCAGGGTGATGGGTGCTCAGTACTCAGGGTGATCTGTTCTCAGTACTTAGGCTGCTGGGTGCTCAGTGCTCGGGGTGCTGGGTGCTCAGTGCTCAGGGTGATCGGTGCTCAGTACTCAGGGTGCTGGGTGCTCAGTGCTCAGGGTGCTGGGTGCTCAGTCCTCAGGTTGCTCAGTGCTCAGGGTGCTGGGTGCTCAGTGCTCGGGGTGCTCGGTGCTCAGTACTCAGTGTGCTGAGTGCTCAGTACTCAGGGTGCTGGGTGCTCAGTACTCGGGGTGCTGGGTGCTCAGTGCTCAGCGTGCTGGGTGCTCAATACTCAGGGTGCTGGGTGCTCAGTGCTCAGGGTGCTGGGTGCTCAGTGCTCAGGGTGCTGGGTGCTCAGTACTCAGTGCTCAGGATGCTGGGTGCTCAGTGCTCGGGCTGCTGGGTGCTCAGTGCTCAGGGTGCTGGGTGCTCAGTGCTAGGGGTGCTGGGTCCTCAGTGCTCGGGGTCTGGGTGCTCAGTACTCAGGGTGCTGGGTGCTCAGTACTCAGGGTGCTGGGTGCTCAGTGCTCAGGGTGCTGGGTGCTCAGTGCTCTGGGTGCTGGGTGCTCAGTGCTCAGGGTGCTGGGTGCTCAGTGCTCAGGGTGCTGGGTGCTCAGTGATCGGGGTGATGGGTGCTGATTGCTCAGGGTGCTGGGTGCTCAGTGCTCGGGGTGCTCGGTGCTCAGTGCTCAGGGTCCTGGGTGCTCAGTACTCAAGGTGCTGGGTGCTTAGTACTCAGGGTGCTCAGTGCTCAGTACACAGGGTGCTGGATGCTCAGTGCTCGGGGTGCTGGGTGCTCAGTGCTCAGTACTCAGGGTGCTGGGTGCTCAGTGCTCAGGGTGCTGGGTGCTCAGTGCTCGGGGTGCTGGGTGCTCAGTGCTCAGGGTGATCGGTGCTCAGTACTCAGGGTGCTGGGTGCTCAGTGCTCAGGGTGCTGGGTGCTCAGTCCTCAGGGTGCTCAGTGCTCAGGGTGCTGGGTGCTCAGTGCTCGGGGTGCTCGGTGCTCAATACTCAGGGTGCTGTGTGCTCAGTACTCAGGGTGCTGGGTGCTCAGTACTCATGGTGCTGGGTGCTCAGTGCTCAGGGCGCTGGGTGCTCAGTGCTCGGGGTGCTGGGTGCTCAGTGTTCAGGGTGCTGGGTGCTCAGTGCTCAGGGCGCTGGGTGCTCAGTGCTCGGGGTGCTGGGTGCTCAGTGCTCGGGGTGCTGGGTGGTCAGTGCTCAGTGCTAAAGGTGCTGGGTGCTCAGTGCTCAGTGCTTAGGGTGCTGGGTGCTAAGTACTCAGGATGCTGGGTGCTCAGTACTCAGGGTGCTGGGTGCTCAGTTCTCAGGGTGCTGGGTGCTCAGTACTCAGGGTGCTGGGTGCTCAGTACTCAGGGTGCTGGGTGCTCATTCTCGGGGTGCTGGGTGCTCAGTGCTCGGGGTGCTGGGTGCTCAGTACTCAGGGTGCTGGGGGCTCAGTACTCAGGGTGCTGGGTGCTCAGTACTCAGGGTGCTCGTTTCTCAGTACTCAGGGTGCTGTGTGCTCATTCTCGGGGTGCTGGGTGCTCAGTGCTCGGGTTGCTGGCTGCTCAGTACTCAGGGTGCTGGGGGCTCAGTACTCAGGGTGCTGGGTGCTCAGTACTCAGGGTGATCTGTTCTCAGTACTTAGGCTGCTGGGTGCTCAGTGATCGGGGTGCTGTGTGCTCAGTGCTCAGGGTGATCGGTGCTCAGTACTCAGGGTGCTGGGTGCTCAGTGCTCAGGGTCCTGGGTGCTCAGTCCTCAGGTTGCTCAGTGCTCAGGGTGCTGGGTGCTCAGTGCTCGGGGTGCTCGCTGCTCAGTACTCAGGGTGCTGAGTGCTCAGTACTCAGGGTGCTGGGTGCTCAGTACTCGGGGTGCTGGGTGCTCAGTGCTCAGCGTGCTGGGTGCTCAGTACTCAGGGTGCTCGGTGCTCAGTGCTTGGGGTGCTGGGTGCTCAGTACTCAGGGTGCTGGGTGCTCAGTGCTCAGGGTGCTGGGTGCTCAGTGCTCAGGGTGCTGGGTGCTCAGTACTCAGTGCTCAGGATGCTGGGTGCTCAGTGCTCGGGCTGCTGGGTGCTCAGTGCTCAGGGTGCTGGGTGCTCAGTGCTAGGGGTGATGGGTCCTCAGTGCTCGGGGTCTGGGTGCTCAGTACTCAGGGTGCTGGGTGCTCAGTGCTCAGGGTGCTGGGTGCTCAGTACTCAGGGTGCTGGGTGCTCAGTACTCAGGGTGCTCGGTGCTCAGTACTCAGGGTGCTGGGTGCTCAGTGCTCAGGGTGCTGGGTACTCAGTACTCAGGGTGCTGGGTGCTCAGTACTCAGGGTGCTGGGTGCTCAGTGCTCAGGGTGCTGGGTGCTCAGTGCTCAGGGTGCTGGGTGCTCAGTACTCAGGGTGCTGGGTGCTCAGTGCTCAGGGTGATCGGTGCTCAGTACTCAGGGTGCTCAGTACTCAGGATGCTGGGTGCTCAGTGCTCAGGGTGCTGGGTGCTCAGTACTCAGGGTGCTGGGTGCTCAGTGCTCGGGGTGCTGGGAGCTCAGTGCTCAGCGTGATCGGTGCTCAGTACTCAGGGTGCTGGGTGCTCAGTGCTCAGGGTGATGGGTGCTCAGGCCTCAGGGTGCTCATTGCTCAGGGTGCTGGGTGCTCAGTGCTCGGGGTGCTCGGTGCTCAGTACTCAGGGTGCTGAGTGCTCGGTACTCAGGGTGCTGGGTGCTCAGTACTCATGGTGCTGGGTGCTCAGTACTCAGGGGACTGGGTGCTCAGTGCTCAGGGTGCTGGGTGCTCAGTGCTCAGGGCGCTGGGTGCTGAGTGCTCGGGGTGCTGGGTGCTCAGTGCTCGGGGAGCTGGGTGGTCAGTGCTCAGTGCTCAAGGTGCTGGGTGCTCAGTGCTCAGTGCTCAGGGTGCTGGGTGCTCAGTACTCAGGGTGCTGGGTGCTCAGTACTCAGGGTGCTGGGTGCTCAGTTCTCGGGGTGCTGGGTGCTTAGTGCTCAGTGTGCTGGGTGCTCAGTGCTCAGGGTGCTGGTTGCTCAGTACTCAGGGTGCTGGGTGCTCAGTGCTCGGGGTGCTCGGTGCTCAGTACTCAAGGTGCTGGGTGCTCAGTGCTCAGGGTGCTGGGTGCTCAGTCCTCGGGGTGCTCCGTGCTCAGTGCTCAGGGTGCTCGGTGCTCAGTACTCAGGGTGCTGGGTGCTCAGTGCTCAGGGTGCCGGGTGCTCAGTCCTCGGGGTGCTCCGTGCTCAGTGATCACCGTGCTGGGTGCTCAGTACTCAGGGTGCTCGGTGTTCAGTACTCAGGGTTCTCAGTGCTCAGTACTCAGGGTGCTGCGTGCTCAGTGCTCAGGGTGCTGGGTGCTCAGTACTCAGGGTGCTCAGTGCTCAGTACTCGGGGTGCTTTTTGCTCAGCACTCAGGTTGCTCAGTGCTCAGTGCTCGGGGTGCTGGGTGCTCAGTACTCAGGGTGCTCGGTGCTCAGTACTAAGGGTGCTCAGTGCTCAGTACTCAGGTTGCTCAGTGCTCAGTGCTTGGGGTGCTGGGTGCTCAGTACTCAGGGTGCTGGGTGCTCAGTACTCAGGGTGCTGGGTGCTCAGTGCTCAGTACTCAGCGTGCTGGGTGCTCAGTGCTCGGGGTGCTGGGTCCTCAGTGCTCAGGGTGCTGGGTGCTCAGTACTCAGGGTGCTGGGTGCTCAGTGCTCGGGGTGCTGGGTCCTCAGTGCTCAGGGTGCTCAGTGCTCAGTGGTCGGGGTGCTGGGTGCTCAGTGCTCGGGGTGCTGGGTGCTCAGTGCTCAGGGTGCTGGTTGCTCAGTACTCAGTGTGCTCAGTGCTCAGGGTTCTGGGTGCTCAGAACTCAGGGTGCTGGGTGCGCAGTACTCAGGGTGCTGGGTGCTCAGAACTCAGGGTGCTTGATGCTCAGTACTCAGGGTGCTGGGTGCTCATTCTCGGGGTACTGGGTGCTCAGGACTCAGGTTGCTCAGTACTCTGGGTGCTCGGGGCTCAGTACTCATGGTGCTGGGTGCTCAGTACTCAGGGTGCTCGGTGCTCAGTTCTCAGGGTGCTCGGTGCTCAGTGTTTGGGGTGCTGGGTGCTCAGTACTCAGGGTGCTTGGTGCACAGTGCTCAGGGTGCTGGCTGCTCAGTGCTCAGGGTGCTGGGTGCTCAGTACTCAGTGCTCAGGATGCTGGGTGCTCAGTGCTCAGGGTGCTGGGTGCTCAGTGCTCAGGGTGGTCAGTGCTCAGTGCTCAGTACTCAGGGTGCTTGGTGCTCAGTACTCAGGGTGCTGGGTGCTCAGTGCTCGGGTTACCCGGTGCTCAGTGCTCAGGTTGCTCGGTGCTCAGTACTCAGGGTGCTGAGTGCTCAATGCTCAGGGTGCTGGGTGCTCAGTGCTCAGGGTGCTGGGTTCTCAGTGCTCAGCGTGCTTGATGCTCAGTACTCAGGGTGCTGGGTGCTCAGTGCTCAGGGTGCTTGATGCTCAGTGCTCAGGGTGCTAGGTGCTCAGTGCTCTGGGTGCTTGGTGCTCAGTGCTCAGGGTGCTGGGTGCTCAGTGCTCAGGGTGCTGGGTGTTCAGTGATCGGGGTGATGGGTGCTGAGTGCTCAGGGTGCTGGGTGCTCAGTGCTCTGGGTGCTTGGTGCTCAGTGCTCAGGGTGCTGGGTGCTCAGTACTCAGGGTGCTGGGTGCTCAGTGCTCAGGGTGCTGGGTGCTCCGTGCTCAGGGTGCTGGGTGCTCAGTGCTCGGGGAGCTCGGTGCTCAGTACTCAGGGTGCTGGGTGCTCAGTACTCAGTGCTCGGGGTCCTGGGTGCTCCGTGCTCGGGGTGCTGGGTGCTCAGTACTCAGGGTGCTGGGTGCTCATTCTCGGGGTGCTGGGTGCTCAGTACTCAGTGCTCGGGGTCCTGGGTGCTCCGTGCTCGGGGTGCTGGGTGCTCAGTACTCAGGGTGCTGGGTGCTCATTCTCGGGGTGCTGGGTGCTCAGTGCTCGGGGTGCTGGGTGCTCAGTACTCAGTGTGCTGGGGGCTCAGTACTCCGGGTGCTGGGTGCTCAGTACTCAGGGTGCTCGGTTCTCAGTACTCAGGGTGCTGGGTGCTCATTCTCGGGGTGCTGGGTGCTCAGTGCTCGGGTTGCTGGGTGCTCAGTACGCAGGGTGCTGGGGCCTCAGTACTCAGGGTGCTGGGTGCTCAGTACTCAGGGTGATCTGTTCTCAGTACATAGGCTGCTGGGTGCTCAGTGCTCGGGGTGCTGGGTGCTCAGTGCTCAGGGTGATCGGTGCTCAGTACTCAGGGTGCTGGGTGCTCAGTGCTCAGGGTGCTGGGTGCTCAGTCCTCAGGTTGCTCAGTGCTCAGGGTGCTGGGTGCTCAGTGCTCGGGGTGCTCGGTGCTCAGTACTCAGGGTGCTGAGTGCTCAGTAGTCAGGGTGCTGGGTGCTCAGTACTCGGGGTGCTGGGTGCTCAGTGCTCAGCGTGCTGGGTGCTCAGTACTCAGGGTGCTCGGTGCTCAGTGCTTGGGGTGCTGGGTGCTCAGTACTCAGGGTGCTGGGTGCTCAGTGCTCAGGGTGCTGGGTGCTCAGTGCTCAGGGTGCTGGGTGCTCAGTACTCAGTGCTCAGGATGCTAGGTGCTCAGTGCTCTGGCTGCTGGGTGCTCAGTGCTCAGGGTGCTGGGTGCTCAGTGCTAGGGGTGCTGGGTCCTCAGTGCTCGGGGTCTGGGTGCTCAGTACTCAGGGTGCTGGGTGCTCAGTACTCAGGGTGCTGAGTGCTCAGTGCTCAGGGTGCTGGGTGCTCAGTGATCTGGGTGCTGGGTGCTCAGTGCTCAGGGTGCTGGGTGCTCAGTGCTCAGGGTGCTGGGTGCTCAGTGATCGGGGTGATGGGTGCTGATTGCTCAGGGTGCTGGGTGCTCAGTGCTCGGGGTGCTCGGTGCTCAGTGCTCAGGGTCCTGGGTGCTCAGTACTCAGGGTGCTGGGTGCTTAGTACTCAGGGTGCTCAGTGCTCAGTACACAGGGTGCTGGATGCTCAGTGCTCGGGGTGCTGGGTGCTCAGTGCTCAGTACTCAGGGTGCTGGGTGCTCAGTGCTCAGGGTGCTGGGTGCTCAGTGCTCGGGGTGCTGGGTGCTCAGTGCTCAGGTTGATCGGTGCTCAGTACTCAGGGTGCTGGGTGCTCAGTGCTCAGGGTGCTGGGTGCTCAGTCCTCAGGGTGCTCAGTGCTCAGGGTGCTGGGTGCTCAGTGCTCGGGGTGCTCGGTGCTCAATACTCAGGGTGCTGTGTGCTCAGTACTCAGGGTGCTGGGTGCTCAGTACTCATGGTGCTGGGTGCTCAGTGCTCAGGGCGCTGGGTGCTCAGTGCTCGGGGTGCTGGGTGCTCAGTGCTCGGGGTGCTGGGTGGTCAGTGCTCAGTGCTCAAGGTGCTGGGTGCTCAGTGCTCAGTGCTCAGGGTGCTGGGTGCTAAGTACTCAGGGTGCTGGGTGCTCAGTACTCAGGGTGCTGGGTGCTCAGTTCTCAGGGTGCTGGGTGCTCAGTACTCAGGGTGCTGGGTGCTCAGTACTCAGGGTGCTGGGTGCTCATTCTCGGGGTGCTGGGTGCTCAGTGCTCGGGGTGCTGGGTGCTCAGTACTCAGGGTGCTGGGGGCTCAGTACTCAGGGTGCTGGGTGCTCAGTACGCAGGGTGCTCGGTTCTCAGTACTCAGGGTGCTGGGTGCTCATTCTCGGGTTGCTGGGTGCTCAGTGCTCGGGTTGCTGGGTGCTCAGTACTCAGGGTGCTGGGGGCTCAGTACTCAGGGTGCTGGGTGCTCAGTACTCAGGGTGATCTGTTCTCAGTACTTAGGCTGCTGGGTGCTCAGTGCTCGGGGTGCTGGGTGCTCAGTGCTCAGGGTGATCGGTGCTCAGTACTCAGGGTGCTGGGTGCTCAGTGCTCAGGGTGCTGGGTGCTCAGTCCTCAGGTTGCTCAGTGCTCAGGGTGCTGGGTGCTCAGTGCTCGGGGTGCTCGGTGCTCAGTACTCAGGGTGCTGAGTGCTCAGTACTCAGGGTGCTGGGTGCTCAGTACTCAGGGTGCTGGGTGCTCAGTGCTCAGCGTGCTGGGTGCTCAGTACTCAGGGTGCTCGGTGCTCAGTGCTTGGGGTGCTGGGTGCTCAGTACTCAGGGTGCTGGGTGCTCAGTGCTCAGGGTGCTGGGTGCTCAGTGCTCAGGGTGCTGGGTGCTCAGTACTCAGTGCTCAGGATGCTGGGTGCTCAGTGCTCGGGCTGCTGGGTGCTCAGTGCTCAGGGTGCTGGGTGCTCAGTGCTCGGGGTGCTCGGTGCTCAGTGCTCAGGGTCCTGGGTGCTCAGTACTCAGGGTGCTGGGTGCTTAGTACTCAGGGTGGTCAGTGCTCAGTACACAGGGTGCTGGGTGCTCAGTGCTCGGGGTGCTGGGTGCTCAGTGCTCAGTACTCAGGGTGCTGGGTGCTCAGTGCTCAGGGTGCTGAGTGCTCAGTACTCAGCGTGCTGGGTGCTCAGTACTCAGGGTGCTGGGTGCTCAGTGCTCAGGGTGCTGGGTGCTCCGTGCTCAGGGTGCTGGGTGCTCAGTGCTCGGGGAGCTCGGTGCTCAGTACTCAGGGTGCTGGGTGCTCAGTACTCAGTGCTCGGGGTCCTGGGTGCTCCGTGCTCGGGGTGCTGGGTGCTCAGTACTCAGGGTGCTGGGTGCTCATTCTCGGGGTGCTGGGTGCTCAGTGCTCGGGGTGCTGGGTGCTCAGTACTCAGGGTGCTGGGGGCTCAGTACTCAGGGTGCTGGGTGCTCAGTACTCAGGGTGCTCGGTTCTCAGTACTCAGGGTGCTGGGTGCTCATTCTCGGGGTGCTGGGTGCTCAGTGCTCGGGTTGCTGGGTGCTCAGTACTCAGGGTGCTGGGGGCTCAGTACTCAGGGTGCTGGGTGCTCAGTACTCAGGGTGATCTGTTCTCAGTACTTAGGCTGCTGGGTGCTCAGTGCTCGGGGTGCTGGGTGCTCAGTGCTCAGGGTGATCGGTGCTCAGTACTCAGGGTGCTGGGTGCTCAGTGCTCAGGGTGCTGGGTGCTCAGTCCTCAGGTTGCTCAGTGCTCAGGGTGCTGGGTGCTCAGTGCTCGGGGTGCTCGGTGCTCAGTACTCAGGGTTCTGTGTGCTCAGTACTCAGGGTGCTGGGTGCTCAGTACTCGGGGTGCTGGGTGCTCAGTGCTCAGCGTGCTGGGTGCTCAGTACTCAGGGTGCTCGGTGCTCAGTGCTTGGGGTGCTGGGTGCTCAGTACTCAGGGTGCTGGGTGCTCAGTGCTCAGGGTGCTGGGTGCTCAGTGCTCAGGGTGCTGGGTGCTCAGTACTCAGTGCTCAGGATGCTGGGTGCTCAGTGCTCGGGCTGCTGGGTGCTCAGTGCTCAGGGTGCTGGGTGCTCAGTGCTAGGGGTGCTGGGTCCTCAGTGCTCGGGGTCTGGGTGCTCAGTACTCAGGGTGCTGGGTGCTCAGTACTCAGGGTGCTGGGTGCTCAGTGTTCAGGGTGCTGGGTGCTCAGTGCTCTGGGTGCTGGGTGCTCAGTGCTCAGGGTGCTGGGTGCTCAGTGCTCAGGGTGCTGGGTGCTCATTGATCGGGGTGATAGGTGCTGATTGCTCAGGGTGCTGGGTGCTCAGTGCTCGGGGTGCTCGGTGCTCAGTGCTCAGGGTCCTGGGTGCTCAGTACTCAGGGTGCTGGGTGCTTAGTACTCAGGGTGCTCAGTGCTCAGTACACAGGGTGCTGGATGCTCAGTGCTCGGGGTGCTGGGTGCTCAGTGCTCAGTACTCAGGGTGCTGGGTGCTCAGTGCTCAGGGTGCTGGGTGCTCAGTGCTCGGGGTGCTGGGTGCTCAGTGCTCAGGGTGATCGGTGCTCAGTACTCAGGGTGCTGGGTGCTCAGTGCTCAGGGTGCTGGGTGCTCAGTCCTCAGGGTGCTCAGTGCTCAGGGTGCTGGGTGCTCAGTGCTCGGGGTGCTCGGTGCTCAATACTCAGGGTGCTGTGTGCTCAGTACTCAGGGTGCTGGGTGCTCAGTACTCATTGTGCTGGGTGCTCAGTGCTCAGGGCGCTGGGTGCTCAGTGCTCGGGGTGCTGGGTGCTCAGTGCTCAGGGTGCTGGGTGCTCAGTGCTCAGGGCGCTCGGTGCTCAGTGCTCGGGGTGCTGGGTGCTCAGTGCTCGGGGTGCTGGGTGGTCAGTGCACAGTGCTCAAGGTGCTGGGTGCTCAGTGCTCAGTGCTCAGGGTGCTGGGTGCTAAGTACTCAGGGTGCTGTGTGCTCAGTACTCAGGGTGCTGGGTGCTCAGTACTCAGGGTGCTGGGTGCTCATTCTCGGGGTGCTGGGTGCTCAGTGCTCGGGGTGCTGGGTGCTCAGTACTCAGGGTGCTGGGGGCTCAGTACTCAGGGTGCTAGGTGCTTAGTAATCACGGTGCTCAGTGCTCAGTACACAGGGTGCTGGGTGCTCAGTGCTCGGGGTGCTGGGTGCTCAGTGCTCAGTACTCAGGGTGCTGGGTGCTCAGTGCTCAGGGTGCTGAGTGCTCAGTACTCAGCGTGCTGGGTGCTCAGTACTCAGGGTGCTGGGTGTTCAGTGCTCAGGGTGCTGGGTGCTCAGTGCTCAGGGTGCTGGGTGCTCAGTGCTCGGGGAGCTCGGTGCTCAGTACTCAGGGTGCTGGGTGCTCAGTACTCAGAGTTCGGGGTACTGGGTGCTCCGTGCTCGGGGTGATCTGTTCTCAGTACTCAGGGTGCTGGGTGCTCAGTGCTCGGGGTGCTCGGTGCTCAGGGTGCTGGGTGCTCAGTCCTCAGGGTGCTCAGTGCTCAGGGTGCTGGGTGCTCAGTGCTCGGGGTGCTCGGTGCTCAGGGTGCTGGGTGCTCAGTCCTCAGGGTGCTCAGTGCTCAGGGTGCTGGGTGCTCAGTGCTCGGGGTGCTCGGTGCTCAGGGTGCTGGGTGCTCAGTCCTCAGGGTGCTCAGTGCTCAGGGTGCTGGGTGCTCAGTGCTCGGGGTGCTCGGTGCTCAGTACTCAGGGTGCTGGGTACTCAGTACTCATGGTGCTGGGTTCTCAGTGCTCAGGGTGCTGGGTGCTCAGTACTCAGGGTGCTCAGTGCTCAGTACTCGGGGTGCTGGGTGCTCAGTACTCAGGGCGCTCAGTGCTCAGTACTCGGGGTGCTGGGTGCTCAGTGCTCAGTGTGCTCAGTGCTCAGTGCTCGGGGTGCTGGGTGCTCAGTGCTCGGGGCGCTGGGTGCTCAGTGCTCGGGGTGCTGGGTGCTCAGTACTCAGGGTGCTGTGTGCTCAGTGCTCAGTACTCAGCGTGCTGGGTGCTCAGTGCTCAGAGTGTTGGGTGCTCAGTACTCAGGGTGCTGGGTGCTCAGTGCTCAGTGCTCAGGGTGCTCAGTGCTCAGGGTGCTCAGTGCTCAGGGTGCTGGGTGCTCAGGGTGCTGGGTGCTCAGTGCTCGGCGTGCTGGGTGCTCAGTGCTCAGTGCTCAGGGTGCTGGGTGCTCAGTGCTGAGTGCTCAAGGTGCTGGGTGTTCAGTACTCAGGGTGCTCGGTGCTCAGTGCTCAGGGTGCTGGGTGCTCAGTACTCAGGGTGCTGGGTGCTCAGTGCTCGGGGTGCTGGGTGCTCAGTGCTCAGGGTGATCAGTGCTCAGTACTCAGGGTGCTGGGTTCTCAGTGCTCTGGGTGCTGGGTGCTCAGTCCTCAGAGTGCTCAGTACTCAGGATGCTCTGTGCTCAGTGCTCAGTACTCAGGGTGCTCAGTACTCAGGGTGCTGGGTGCTCAGTGCTCGGGGTGCTGGGTGCTCAGTACTCAGGGTGCTGGGTGCTCAGTACTCGGGGTGCTGGGTGCTCAGTACTCAGGGTGCTGGGTGCTCAGTGCTCGGGGTGCTGGGTGCTCACTGCTCAGAGTGATCTGTGCTCAGTGCTCAGAGTGCTGGGTGCTCAGTCCTCCGGGTGCTCAGTGCTCAGGGTGCTGGGTGCTCATTGCTCGGTGTGCTCGGTGCTCAGTACTCAGGCTGCTGAGTGCTCAGTACTCAGGGTGCTGGGTGCTCAGTACTCAGGTAGCTGGTTGCTCAGTACTCAGGGTGCTGGGTGCTCAGTGCTCAGGGTGCTGGGTGCTCAGTGCTCGGGGTGCTGATTGCTCAGGGCTGTGGTGCTGGGTGCTCAGTGCTCAGTGCTCAGGGTGCTGGGTGCTCAGTGCTCAGTGCTCAGGGTGCTGGTTGCTCAGTACTCAGGGGGCTGGGTGCTCAGTACTCAGGGTGCTGGGTGCTCAGTGCTCAGGGTGCTCTGTGCTCAGTACTCAGGGTGCTGGTTGCTGAGTGCTTGGGGTGCTGCGTGCTCAGTGCTCAGGGAGCTGGGTGCTCAGTGCTCAGGGTGCTGGGTGCTCAGTACTCAGGGTGCTGGGTGCTCAGTGCTCGTTGTGCTCGGTGCTCAGTACTCAAGGTGCTGGGGGCTCAGTGCTCAGGGTGCTGGGTGCTCAGTCCTCGGGGTGCTCCGTGCTCAGTGATCAGGGTGCTGGGTGCTCAGTACTCAGGGTGCTCGGTGCTCAGTACTCAGGGTTTTCAGTGCTCAGTACTCAGGGTGCTGGGTGCTCAGTGCTCAGGGTGCTGGGTGCTCAGTACTCAGGGTGCTCAGTGCTCAGTACTCGGGGTGCTTGGTGCTCAGTACTCAGGGTGCTCAGTGCTCAGTACTCGGGGTGCTTGGTGCTCAGTGCTCAGGGTGCTCAGTGCTCAGTGCTCGGGGTGCTGGGTGCTCAGTGCTCGGGGCGCTGGGTGCTCAGTGCTCGGGGTGCTGGGTGCTCAGTACTCGGTGTGCTGGGTGCTCAGTGCTCAGGGTGCTCAGTGCTCAGTACTCAGTGCTCAGGGTGCTCAGTGCTCAGTGCTCAGGCTGCTGGGTGTTCAGTACTCAGGGTGCTGGGTGCTCAGTACTCAGGGTGCTGGGTGCTCAGTGCTCAGGGTGCTGGGAGCTCAGTAGTCTGGGTGTTGGGTGCTCAGTACTCAGGGTGCTGGGTGCTCCGTGCTCAGGGTGCTGGGTGCTCAGTGCTCAGGGTTCTGGGTGCTCAGTGCTCAGGGTGCTGGGTGCTCAGTACTCAGGGTGCTGGGTGCTTAGTGCTCGAGGTGCTCGGTGCTCAGTACTCAAGGTGCTGGGTGCTCAGTGCTCAGGGTGCTGGGTGCTCAGTACTCGGGGTGCTCCGTGCTCATGGTGCTGGGTGCTCAGTGCTCAGGGTGCTGGGTGCTCAGTGCTCGGGGTGCTGGGTGCTGAGTGCTCAGGGTGCTGGGTGCTCAGTGCTCGGGGTGCTCGGTGCTCAGTGCTCGGGGTGCTGGGTGCTGAGTGCTCAGGGTGCTGGGTGCTCAGTGCTCGGGGTTCTCGGTGCTCAGTGCTCAGGGTGCTCAGTGCTCAGTACACAGGGTGCTGGGTGCTCAGTGCTCGGGGTGCTGGGTGCTCAGTGCTCAGTACTCAGGGTGCTGCCTGCTCAGTGCTCAGGGTGCTGGGTGCTCAGTACTCAGCGTGCTGGGTGCTCAGTACTCAGGGTGCTGGGTTCTCAGTGCTCTGGGTGCTGGGTGCTCAGTCCTCAGAGTGCTCAGTACTCAGGATGCTCTGTGCTCAGTGCTCAGTACTCAGGGTGCTCAGTACTCAGGGTGCTGGGTGCTCAGTGCTCGGGGTGCTGGGTGCTCAGTACTCAGGGTGCTGGGTGCTCAGTACTCGGGGTGCTGGGTGCTCAGTACTCAGGGTGCTGGGTGCTCAGTGCTCGGGGTGCTGGGTGCTCACTGCTCAGAGTGATCTGTGCTCAGTGCTCAGAGTGCTGGGTGCTCAGTCCTCCGGGTGCTCAGTGCTCAGGGTGCTGGGTGCTCATTGCTCGGTGTGCTCGGTGCTCAGTACTCAGGCTGCTGAGTGCTCAGTACTCAGGGTGCTGGGTGCTCAGTACTCAGGTAGCTGGTTGCTCAGTACTCAGGGTGCTGGGTGCTCAGTGCTCAGGGTGCTGGGTGCTCAGTGCTCGGGGTGCTGATTGCTCAGGGCTGTGGTGCTGGGTGCTCAGTGCTCAGTGCTCAGGGTGCTGGGTGCTCAGTGCTCAGTGCTCAGGGTGCTGGTTGCTCAGTACTCAGGGTGCTGGGTGCTCAGTACTCAGGGTGCTGGGTGCTCAGTGCTCAGGGTGCTCTGTGCTCAGTACTCAGGGTGCTGGTTGCTGAGTGCTTGTAGTGCTGCGTGCTCAGTGCTCAGGGAGCTGGGTGCTCAGTGCTCAGGGTGCTGGGTGCTCAGTACTCAGGGTGCTGGGTGCTCAGTGCTCGTTGTGCTCGGTGCTCAGTACTCAAGGTGCTGGGGGCTCAGTGCTCAGGGTGCTGGGTGCTCAGTCCTCGGGGTGCTCCGTGCTCAGTGATCAGGGTGCTGGGTGCTCAGTACTCAGGGTGCTCGGTGCTCAGTACTCAGGGTTTTCAGTGCTCAGTACTCAGGGTGCTGGGTGCTCAGTGCTCAGGGTGCTGGGTGCTCAGTACTCAGGGTGCTCAGTGCTCAGTACTCGGGGTGCTTGGTGCTCAGTACTCAGGGTGCTCAGTGCTCAGTACTCGGGGTGCTTGGTGCTCAGTGCTCAGGGTGCTCAGTGCTCAGTGCTCGGGGTGCTGGGTGCTCAGTGCTCGGGGCGCTGGGTGCTCAGTGCTCGGGGTGCTGGGTGCTCAGTACTCGGTGTGCTGGGTGCTCAGTGCTCAGGGTGCTCAGTGCTCAGTACTCAGTGCTCAGGGTGCTCAGTGCTCAGTGCTCAGGGTGCTGGGTGTTCAGTACTCAGGGTGCTGGGTGCTCAGTACTCAGGGTGCTGGGTGCTCAGTGCTCAGGGTGCTGGGAGCTCAGTTGTCTGGGTGTTGGGTGCTCAGTACTCAGGGTGCTGGGTGCTCCGTGCTCAGGGTGCTGGGTGCTCAGTGCTCAGGGTTCTGGGTGCTCAGTGCTCAGGGTGCTGGGTGCTCAGTACTCAGGGTGCTGGGTGCTTAGTGCTCGAGGTGCTCGGTGCTCAGTACTCAAGGTGCTGGGTGCTCAGTGCTCAGGGTGCTGGGTGCTCAGTACTCGGGGTGCTCCGTGCTCATGGTGCTGGGTGCTCAGTGCTCAGGGTGCTGGGTGCTCAGTGCTCGGGGTGCTGGGTGCTGAGTGCTCAGGGTGCTGGGTGCTCAGTGCTCGGGGTGCTCGGTGCTCAGTGCTCGGGGTGCTGGGTGCTGAGTGCTCAGGGTGCTGGGTGCTCAGTGCTCGGGGTGCTCGGTGCTCAGTGCTCAGGGTGCTCAGTGCTCAGTACACAGGGTGCTGGGTGCTCAGTGCTCGGGGTGCTGGGTGCTCAGTGCTCAGTACTCAGGGTGCTGCCTGCTCAGTGCTCAGGGTGCTGGGTGCTCAGTACTCAGCGTGCTGGGTGCTCAGTACTCAGGGTGCTGGGTGCTCAGTGCTCAGGGTGCTGGGTGCTCAGTGCACATGGTGCTGGGTGCTCAGTGATCGGGGTGCTGGGTGCTCAGTACTCAGGGTGCTCAGTGCTCGGTTAGCTCGGTGCTCAGTACTCAGGGTGCTGGGTGCTCAGTACTCAGTGCTCGGGGTCCTGGGTGCTCCGTGCTCGGGGTGCTGGGTGCTCAGTGCTCTGTGTGCTGGGTGCTCAGTACTCAGGGTGCTGGGTGCTCAGTACTCAGTGTGCTGGGTGCTCAGTGCTCAGGGTGCTGTGTGCTCAGTACTCAGGGTGCTGGGTGCTCAGTACTCAGGGTGCTCGGTGCTCAGTACTCAGGGTGCTGGGTCCTCAGTGCTCAGGGTGCTGGGTACTCAGTACTCATGGTGCTGGGTGCTCAGTACTCAGGGTGCTGGGTGCTCAGTGCTCAGGGTGCTGGTTGCTCAGTGCTCAGGGTGCTGGGTGCTCAGTACTCAGGGTGCTGGGTGCTCAGTGCTCAGGGTGATCGGTGCTCAGTACTCAGGGTGCTCAGTACTCAGGGTGCTGGGTGCTCAGTGCTCAGGGTGCTGGGTGCTCAGTACTCAGGTTGCTGGGTGCTCAGTGCTCGGGGTGCTGGGTGCTCAGTGCTCAGGGTGATCGGTGCTCAGTACTCAGGGTGCTGGGTGCTCAGTGCTCAGGGAGCTGGGTGCTCAGTCCTCAGGGTGCTCAGTGCTCAGGGTGCTGGGTGCTCAGTACTCATGGTGCTGGGTGCTCAGTACTCAGGGGGCTGGGTGCTCAGTGCTCAGTGTGCTGGGTGCTCAGTGCTCAGGGCGCTGGGTGCTCAGTGCTTGGGGTGCTGGGTGCTCAGTGCTCGGGGTGCTGGGTGGTCAGTGCTCAGTGCTCAAGGTGCTGGGTGCTCAGTGCTCAGTGCTCAGGGTGCTGGGTGCTCAGTACTCAGGGTGCTGGGTGCTCAGTACTCAGGGTGCTGGGTGCTCAGTTCTCAGGGTGCTGGCTGATCAGTACTCTGGGTGTTGGGTGCGCAGTACTCAGGGTGCTCAGTGCTCAGTACTCAGCGTGCTGGGTGCTCAGTGCTCAGAGTGTTGGGTGCTCAGTACTCAGGGTGCTGGGTGCTCAGTGCTCAGTGCTCAGGGTGCTCAGTGCTCAGGGTGCTCAGTGCTCAGGGTGCTGGGTGCTCAGGGTGCTGGGTGCTCAGTGCTCGGGGTGCTGGGTGCTCAGTTCTCAGTGCTCAGGGTGCTGGGTGCTCAGTGCTCAGTGCTCAGGGTGCTGGGTGTTCAGAACTCAGGGTGCTCGGTGCTCAGTGCTCAGGGTGCTAGGTGCTCAGTACTCAGGGTGCTGGGTGCTCAGTGCTAGGGGTGCTGGGTGCTCAGTACTCAGGGTGCTGGGTGCTCAGTACTCAGGGTGCTGGGTGCTCAGTGCTCAGGGTGCTGGGTGCTCAGTACTCAGGGTGCTCGGTGCTCAGTACTCAGGGTGCTCGGTGCTAAGTACTCAGGGTGCTGGGTGCTCAGTACTCAGGGTGCTGGGTGCTCAGTACTCAGGGTGCTGGGTGCTCAGTGCTCAGGGTGCTGGGTGCTCAGTGCTCTGGGTGCTGGGTGCTCAGTGCTCAGGGTGCTGGGTGCTCAGTGCTCAGGGTGCTGGGTGTTCAGTGATCGGGGTGATGGGTGCTGAGTGCTCAGGGTGCTGAGTGCTCAGTGCTCGGGGTGCTCGGTGCTCAGTGCTCAGGGTCCTGGGTGCTCAGTACTCAGGGTGCTAGGTGCTTAGTAATCAGGGTGCTCAGTGCTCAGTACACAGGGTGCTGGGTGCTCAGTGCTCGGGGTGCTGGGTGCTCAGTGCTCAGTACTCAGGGTGCTGGGTGCTCAGTGCTCAGGGTGCTGAGTGCTCTGTACTCAGCGTGCTGGGTGCTCAGTACTCAGGGTGCTGGGTGCTCAGTACTCAGTGTTCGGGGTACTGGGTGCTCCGTGCTCGGGGTGATCTGTTCTCAGTACTCAGGGTGCTGGGTGCTCAGTGCTCGGGGTGCTCGGTGCTCAGGGTGCTGGGTGCTCAGTCCTCAGGGTGCTCAGTGCTCAGGGTGCTGGGTGCTCAGTGCTCGGGGTGCTCGGTGCTCAGGGTGCTGGGTGCTCAGTCCTCAGGGTGCTCAGTGCTCAGGGTGCTGGGTGCTCAGTGCTCGGGGTGCTCGGTGCTCAGGGTGCTGGTTGCTCAGTCCTCAGGGTGCTCAGTGCTCAGGGTGCTGGGTGCTCAGTGCTCGGGGTGCTCGGTGCTCAGTACTCAGGGTGCTGGGTACTCAGTACTCATGGTGCTGGGTTCTCAGTGCTCAGGGTGCTGGGTGCTCAGTACTCAGGGTGCTCAGTGCTCAGTACTCGGGGTGCTGGGTGCTCAGTACTCAGGGCGCTCAGTGCTCAGTACTCGGGGTGCTGGGTGCTCAGTGCTCAGTGTGCTCAGTGCTCAGTGCTCGGGGTGCTGGGTGCTCAGTGCTCGGGGCGCTGGGTGCTCAGTGCTCGGGGTGCTGGGTGCTCAGTACTCAGGGTGCTGTGTGCTCAGTGCTCAGTACTCAGCGTGCTGGGTGCTCAGTGCTCAGAGTGTTGGGTGCTCAGTACTCAGGGTGCTGGGTGCTCAGTGCTCAGTGCTCAGGGTGCTCAGTGCTCAGGGTGCTCAGTGCTCAGGGTGCTGGGTGCTCAGGGTGCTGGGTGCTCAGTGCTCGGGGTGCTGGGTGCTCAGTGCTCAGTGCTCAGGGTGCTGGGTGCTCAGTGCTGAGTGCTCAAGGTGCTGGGTGTTCAGTACTCAGGGTGCTCGGTGCTCAGTGCTCAGGGTGCTGGGTGCTCAGTACTCAGGGTGCTGGGTGCTCAGTGCTCGGGGTGCTGGGTGCTCAGTGCTCAGGGTGATCAGTGCTCAGTACTCCGGGTGCTGGGTTCTCAGTGCTCTGGGTGCTGGGTGCTCAGTCCTCAGAGTGCTCAGTACTCAGGATGCTCTGTGCTCAGTGCTCAGTACTCAGGGTGCTCAGTACTCAGGGTGCTGGGTGCTCAGTGCTCGGGGTGCTGGGTGCTCAGTACTCAGGGTGCTGGGTGCTCAGTACTCGGGGTGCTGGGTGCTCAGTACTCAGGGTGCTGGGTGCTCAGTGCTCGGAGTGCTGGGTGCTCACTGCTCAGAGTGATCTGTGCTCAGTGCTCAGAGTGCTGGGTGCTCAGTCCTCCGGGTGCTCAGTGCTCAGGGTGCTGGGTGCTCATTGCTCGGTGTGCTCGGTGCTCAGTACTCAGGCTGCTGAGTGCTCAGTACTCAGGGTGCTGGGTGCTCAGTACTCAGGTAGCTGGTTGCTCAGTACTCAGGGTGCTGGGTGCTCAGTGCTCAGGGTGCTGGGTGCTCAGTGCTCGGGGTGCTGATTGCTCAGGGCTGTGGTGCTGGATGCTCAGTGCTCAGTGCTCAGGGTGCTGGGTGCTCAGTGCTCAGGGTGCTGGTTGCTCAGTACTCAGGGTGCTGGGTGCTCAGTACTCAGGGTGCTGGGTGCTCAGTGCTCAGGGTGCTCTGTGCTCAGTACTCAGGGTGCTGGTTGCTGAGTGCTTGGGGTGCTGCGTGCTCAGTGCTCAGGGAGCTGGGTGCTCAGTGCTCAGGGTGCTGGGTGGTCAGTACTCAGGGTGCTGGGTGCTCAGTGCTCATTGTGCTCGGTGCTCAGTACTCAAGGTGCTGGGTGCTCAGTGCTCAGGGTGCTGGGTGCTCAGTCCTCGGGGTGCTCCATGCTCAGTGATCAGGGTGCTGGGTGCTCAGTACTCAGGGTGCTCGGTGCTCAGTACTCAGGGTTTTCAGTGCTCAGTACTCAGGGTGCTGGGTGCTCAGTGCTCAGGGTGCTGGGTGCTCAGTACTCAGGGTGCTCAGTGCTCAGTACTCGGGGTGCTTGGTGCTCAGTACTCAGGGTGCTCAGTGCTCAGTACTCGGGGTGCTTGGTGCTCAGTGCTCAGGGTGCTCAGTGCTCAGTGCTCGGGGTGCTGGGTGCTCAGTGCTCGGGGCGCTGGGTGCTCAGTGCTCGGGGTGCTGGGTGCTCAGTACTCGGGGTGCTGGGTGCTCAGTGCTCAGGGTGCTCAGTGCTCAGTACTCAGTGCTCAGGGTGCTCAGTGCTCAGTGCTCAGGGTGCTGGGTGTTCAGTACTCAGGGTGCTGGGTGCTCAGTACTCAGGGTGCTGGGTGCTCAGTGCTCAGGGTGCTGGGAGCTCAGTAGTCTGGGTGTTGGGTGCTCAGTACTCAGGGTGCTGGGTGCTCAGTACTCAGTGTGCTGGGTGCTCAGTGCTCAGGGTGCTGTGTGCTCAGTACTCAGGGTGCTGGGTGCTCAGTACTCAGTGTGCTCGGTGCTCAGTACTCAGGGTGCTGGGTCCTCAGTGCTCAGGGTGCTGGGTACTCAGTACTCAGGGTGCTGGGTGCTCAGTACTCAGGGTGCTGGGTGCTCAGTGCTCAGGGTGCTGGTTGCTCAGTGCTCAGGGTGCTGGGTGCTCAGTACTCAGGGTGCTGGGTGCTCAGTGCTCAGGGTGATCGGTGCTCAGTACTCAGGGTGCTCAGTACTCAGGGTGCTGGGTGCTCAGTGCTCAGGGTGCTGGGTGCTCAGTACTCAGGGTGCTGGGTGCTCAGTGCTCGGGGTGCTGGGTGCTCAGTGCTCAGGGTGATCGGTGCTCAGTACTCAGGGTGCTGGGTGCTCAGTGCTCAGGGAGCTGGGTGCTCAGTCCTCAGGGTGCTCAGTGCTCAGGGTGCTGGGTGCTCAGTACTCATGGTGCTGGGTGCTCAGTACTCAGGGGGCTGGGTGCTCAGTGCTCAGTGTGCTGGGTGCTCAGTGCTCAGGGCGCTGGGTGCTCAGTGCTCGGGGTGCTGGGTGGTCAGTGCTCAGTGCTCAAGGTGCTGGGTGCTCAGTGCTCAGTGCTCAGGGTGCTGGGTGCTCAGTACTCAGGGTGCTGGGTGCTCAGTACTCAGGGTGCTGGGTGCTCAGTTCTCAGGGTGCTGGGTGATCAGTACTCTGGGTGTTGGGTGCGCAGTACTCAGGGTGCTCAGTGCTCAGTACTCGGGGTGCTGGGTGCTCAGTGCTCAGTGTGCTCAGTGCTCAGTGCTCAGGGTGCTGGGTGCTCAGTGCTCGGGGCGCTGGGTGCTCAGTGCTCGGGGTGCTGGGTGCTCAGTACTCAGGGTGCTGTGTGCTCAGTGCTCAGTACTCAGCGTGCTGGGTGCTCAGTGCTCAGAGTGTTGGGTGCTCAGTACTCAGGGTGCTGGGTGCTCAGTGCTCAGTGCTCAGGGTGCTCAGTGCTCAGGGTGCTCAGTGCTCAGGGTGCTGGGTGCTCAGGGTGCTGGGTGCTCAGTGCTCGGGGTGCTGGGTGCTCAGTTCTCAGTGCTCAGGGTGCTGGGTGCTCAGTGCTCAGTGCTCAGGGTGCTGGGTGTTCAGTACTCAGGGTGCTCGGTGCTCAGTGCTCAGGGTGCTAGGTGCTCAGTACTCAGGGTGCTGGGTGCTCAGTGCTAGGGGTGCTGGGTGCTCAGTACTCAGGGTGCTGGGTGCTCAGTACTCAGGGTGCTGGGTGCTCAGTGCTCGGGGTGCTGGGTGCTCAGTGCTCAGGGTGATCAGTGCTCAGTACTCCGGGTGCTGGGTTCTCAGTGCTCTGGGTGCTGGGTGCTCAGTCCTCAGAGTGCTCAGTACTCAGGATGCTCTGTGCTCAGTGCTCAGTACTCAGGGTGCTCAGTACTCAGGGTGCTGGGTGCTCAGTGCTCGGGGTGCGGGGTGCTCAGTACTCAGGGTGCTGGGTGCTCAGTACTCGGGGTGCTGGGTGCTCAGTACTCAGGGTGCTGGGTGCTCAGTGCTCGGGGTGCTGGGTGCTCACTGCTCAGAGTGATCTGTGCTCAGTGCTCAGAGTGCTGGGTGCTCAGTCCTCCGGGTGCTCAGTGCTCAGGGTGCTGGGTGCTCATTGCTCGGTGTGCTCGGTGCTCAGTACTCAGGCTGCTGAGTGCTCAGTACTCAGGGTGCTGGGTGCTCAGTACTCAGGTAGCTGGTTGCTCAGTACTCAGGGTGCTGGGTGCTCAGTGCTCAGGGTGCTGGGTGCTCAGTGCTCGGGGTGCTGATTGCTCAGGGCTGTGGTGCTGGATGCTCAGTGCTCAGTGCTCAGGGTGCTGGGTGCTCAGTGCTCAGGGTGCTGGTTGCTCAGTACTCAGGGTGCTCGGTGCTCAGTGCTTGGGGTGCTGGGTGCTCAGTACTCAGGGTGCTGGGTGCTCAGTGCTCAGGGTGCTGGGTGCTCAGTGCTCAGGGTGCTGGGTGCTCAGTACTCAGTGCTCAGGATGCTGGGTGCTCAGTGCTCGGGCTGCTGGGTGCTCAGTGCTCAGGGTGCTGGGTGCTCAGTGCTAGGGGTGCTGGGTCCTCAGTGCTCGGGGTCTGGGTGCTCAGTACTCAGGGTGCTGGGTGCTCAGTACTCAGGGTGCTGGGTGCTCAGTGTTCAGGGTGCTGGGTGCTCAGTGCTCTGGGTGCTGGGTGCTCAGTGCTCAGGGTGCTGGGTGCTCAGTGCTCAGGGTGCTGGGTGCTCATTGATCGGGGTGATAGGTGCTGATTGCTCAGGGTGCTGGGTGCTCAGTGCTCGGGGTGCTCGGTGCTCAGTGCTCAGGGTCCTGGGTGCTCAGTACTCAGGGTGCTGGGTGCTTAGTACTCAGAGTGCTCAGTGCTCAGTACACAGGGTGCTGGATGCTCAGTGCTCGGGGTGCTGGGTGCTCAGTGCTCAGTACTCAGGGTGCTGGGTGCTCAGTGCTCAGGGTGCTGGGTGCTCAGTGCTCGGGGTGCTGGGTGCTCAGTGCTCAGGGTGATCGGTGCTCAGTACTCAGGGTGCTGGGTGCTCAGTGCTCAGGGTGCTGGGTGCTCAGTCCTCAGGGTGCTCAGTGCTCAGGGTGCTGGGTGCTCAGTGCTCGGGGTGCTCGGTGCTCAATACTCAGGGTGCTGTGTGCTCAGTACTCAGGGTGCTGGGTGCTCAGTACTCATTGTGCTGGGTGCTCAGTGCTCAGGGCGCTGGGTGCTCAGTGCTCGGGGTGCTGGGTGCTCAGTGCTCAGGGTGCTGGGTGCTCAGTGCTCAGGGCGCTCGGTGCTCAGTGCTCGGGGTGCTGGGTGCTCAGTGCTCGGGGTGCTGGGTGGTCAGTGCACAGTGCTCAAGGTGCTGGGTGCTCAGTGCTCAGTGCTCAGGGTGCTGGGTGCTAAGTACTCAGGGTGCTGTGTGCTCAGTACTCAGGGTGCTGGGTGCTCAGTACTCAGGGTGCTGGGTGCTCATTCTCGGGGTGCTGGGTGCTCAGTGCTCGGGGTGCTGGGTGCTCAGTACTCAGGGTGCTGGGGGCTCAGTACTCAGGGTGCTAGGTGCTTAGTAATCACGGTGCTCAGTGCTCAGTACACAGGGTGCTGGGTGCTCAGTGCTCGGGGTGCTGGGTGCTCAGTGCTCAGTACTCAGGGTGCTGGGTGCTCAGTGCTCAGGGTGCTGAGTGCTCAGTACTCAGCGTGCTGGGTGCTCAGTACTCAGGGTGCTGGGTGTTCAGTGCTCAGGGTGCTGGGTGCTCAGTGCTCAGGGTGCTGGGTTCTCAGTGCTCGGGGAGCTCGGTGCTCAGTACTCAGGGTGCTGGGTGCTCAGTACTCAGTGTTCGGGGTACTGGGTGCTCCGTGCTCGGGGTGATCTGTTCTCAGTACTCAGGGTGCTGGGTGCTCAGTGCTCGGGGTGCTCGGTGCTCAGGGTGCTGGGTGCTCAGTCCTCAGGGTGCTCAGTGCTCAGGGTGCTGGGTGCTCAGTGCTCGGGGTGCTCGGTGCTCAGGGTGCTGGGTGCTCAGTCCTCAGGGTGCTCAGTGCTCAGGGTGCTGGGTGCTCAGTGCTCGGGGTGCTCGGTGCTCAGGGTGCTGGGTGCTCAGTCCTCAGGGTGCTCAGTGCTCAGGGTGCTGGGTGCTCATTGCTCGGGGTGCTCGGTGCTCAGTACTCAGGGTGCTGGGTACTCAGTACTCATGGTGCTGGGTTCTCAGTGCTCAGGGTGCTGGGTGCTCAGTACTCAGGGTGCTCAGTGCTCAGTACTCGGGGTGCTGGGTGCTCAGTACTCAGGGCGCTCAGTGCTCAGTACTTGGGGTGCTGGGTGCTCAGTGCTCAGTGTGCTCAGTGCTCAGTGCTCGGGGTGCTGGGTGCTCAGTGCTCGGGGCGCTGGGTGCTCAGTGCTCGGGGTGCTGGGTGCTCAGTACTCAGGGTGCTGTGTGCTCAGTGCTCAGTACTCAGCGTGCTGGGTGCTCAGTGCTCAGAGTGTTGGGTGCTCAGTACTCAGGGTGCTGGGTGCTCAGTGCTCAGTGCTCAGGGTGCTCAGTGCTCAGGGTGCTCAGTGCTCAGGGTGCTGGGTGCTCAGGGTGCTGGGTGCTCAGTGCTCGGCGTGCTGGGTGCTCAGTGCTCAGTGCTCAGGGTGCTGGGTGCTCAGTGCTGAGTGCTCAAGGTGCTGGGTGTTCAGTACTCAGGGTGCTCGGTGCTCAGTGCTCAGGGTGCTGGGTGCTCAGTACTCAGGGTGCTGGGTGCTCAGTGCTCGGGGTGCTGGGTGCTCAGTGCTCAGGGTGATCAGTGCTCAGTACTCAGGGTGCTGGGTTCTCAGTGCTCTGGGTGCTGGGTGCTCAGTCCTCAGAGTGCTCAGTACTCAGGATGCTCTGTGCTCAGTGCTCAGTACTCAGGGTGCTCAGTACTCAGGGTGCTGGGTGCTCAGTGCTCGGGGTGCTGGGTGCTCAGTACTCAGGGTGCTGGGTGCTCAGTACTCGGGGTGCTGGGTGCTCAGTACTCAGGGTGCTGGGTGCTCAGTGCTCGGGGTGCTGGGTGCTCACTGCTCAGAGTGATCTGTGCTCAGTGCTCAGAGTGCTGGGTGCTCAGTCCTCCGGGTGCTCAGTTCTCAGGGTGCTGGGTGCTCATTGCTCGGTGTGCTCGGTGCTCAGTACTCAGGCTGCTGAGTGCTCAGTACTCAGGGTGCTGGGTGCTCAGTACTCAGGTAGCTGGTTGCTCAGTACTCAGGGTGCTGGGTGCTCAGTGCTCAGGGTGCTGGGTGCTCAGTGCTCGGGGTGCTGATTGCTCAGGGCTGTGGTGCTGGGTGCTCAGTGCTCAGTGCTCAGGGTGCTGGGTGCTCAGTGCTCAGTGCTCAGGGTGCTGGTTGCTCAGTACTCAGGGTGCTGGGTGCTCAGTACTCAGGGTGCTGGGTGCTCAGTGCTCAGGGTGCTCTGTGCTCAGTACTCAGGGTGCTGGTTGCTGAGTGCTTGGGGTGCTGCGTGCTCAGTGCTCAGGGAGCTGGGTGCTCAGTGCTCAGGGTGCTGGGTGCTCAGTACTCAGGGTGCTGGGTGCTCAGTGCTCGTTGTGCTCGGTGCTCAGTACTCAAGGTGCTGGGGGCTCAGTGCTCAGGGTGCTGGGTGCTCAGTCCTCGGGGTGCTCCGTGCTCAGTGATCAGGGTGCTGGGTGCTCAGTACTCAGGGTGCTCGGTGCTCAGTACTCAGGGTTTTCAGTGCTCAGTACTCAGGGTGCTGGGTGCTCAGTGCTCAGGGTGCTGGGTGCTCAGTACTCAGGGTGCTCAGTGCTCAGTACTCGGGGTGCTTGGTGCTCAGTACTCAGGGTGCTCAGTGCTCAGTACTCGGGGTGCTTGGTGCTCAGTGCTCAGGGTGCTCAGTGCTCAGTGCTCGGGGTGCTGGGTGCTCAGTGCTCGGGGCGCTGGGTGCTCAGTGCTCGGGGTGCTGGGTGCTCAGTACTCGGTGTGCTGGGTGCTCAGTGCTCAGGGTGCTCAGTGCTCAGTACTCAGTGCTCAGGGTGCTCAGTGCTCAGTGCTCAGGGTGCTGGGTCTTCAGTACTCAGGGTGCTGGGTGCTCAGTACTCAGGGTGCTGGGTGCTCAGTGCTCAGGGTGCTGGGAGCTCAGTAGTCTGGGTGTTGGGTGCTCAGTACTCAGGGTGCTGGGTGCTCCGTGCTCAGGGTGCTGGGTGCTCAGTGCTCAGGGTTCTGGGTGCTCAGTGCTCAGGGTGCTGGGTGCTCAGTACTCAGGGTGCTGGGTGCTTAGTGCTCGAGGTGCTCGGTGCTCAGTACTCAAGGTGCTGGGTGCTCAGTGCTCAGGGTGCTGGGTGCTCAGTACTCGGGGTGCTCCGTGCTCATGGTGCTGGGTGCTCAGTGCTCAGGGTGCTGGGTGCTCAGTGCTCGGGGTGCTGGGTGCTGAGTGCTCAGGGTGCTGGGTGCTCAGTGCTCGGGGTGCTCGGTGCTCAGTGCTCGGGGTGCTGGGTGCTGAGTGCTCAGGGTGCTGGGTGCTCAGTGCTCGGGGTGCTCGGTGCTCAGTGCTCAGGGTGCTCGGTGCTCAGTACACAGGGTGCTGGGTGCTCAGTGCTCGGGGTGCTGGGTGCTCAGTGCTCAGTACTCAGGGTGCTGCCTGCTCAGTGCTCAGGGTGCTGGGTGCTCAGTACTCAGCGTGCTGGGTGCTCAGTACTCAGGGTGCTGGGTGCTCAGTGCTCAGGGTGCTGGGTGCTCAGTGCACATGGTGCTGGGTGCTCAGTGATCGGGGTGCTGGGTGCTCAGTACTCAGGGTGCTCAGTGCTCGGTTAGCTCGGTGCTCAGTACTCAGGGTGCTGGGTGCTCAGTACTCAGTGCTCGGGGTCCTGGGTGCTCCGTGCTCGGGGTGCTGGGTGCTCAGTGCTCTGTGTGCTGGGTGCTCAGTACTCAGGGTGCTGGGTGCTCAGTACTCAGTGTGCTGGGTGCTCAGTGCTCAGGGTGCTGTGTGCTCAGTACTCAGGGTGCTGGGTGCTCAGTACTCAGGGTGCTCGGTGCTCAGTACTCAGGGTGCTGGGTCCTCAGTGCTCAGGGTGCTGGGTACTCAGTACTCAGGGTGCTGGGTGCTCAGTACTCAGGGTGCTGGGTGCTCAGTGCTCAGGGTGCTGGTTGCTCAGTGCTCAGGGTGCTGGGTGCTCAGTACTCAGGGTGCTGGGTGCTCAGTGCTCAGGGTGATCGGTGCTCAGTACTCAGGGTGCTCAGTACTCAGGGTGCTGGGTGCTCAGTGCTCAGGGTGCTGGGTGCTCAGTACTCAGGTTGCTGGGTGCTCAGTGCTCGGGGTGCTGGGTGCTCAGTGCTCAGGGTGATCGGTGCTCAGTACTCAGGGTGCTGGGTGCTCAGTGCTCAGGGAGCTGGGTGCTCAGTCCTCAGGGTGCTCAGTGCTCAGGGTGCTGGGTGCTCAGTACTCATGGTGCTGGGTGCTCAGTACTCAGGGGGCTGGGTGCTCAGTGCTCAGTGTGCTGGGTGCTCAGTGCTCAGGGCGCTGGGTGCTCAGTGCTTGGGGTGCTGGGTGCTCAGTGCTCGGGGTGCTGGGTGGTCAGTGCTCAGTGCTCAAGGTGCTGGGTGCTCAGTGCTCAGTGCTCAAGGTGCTGGGTGCTCAGTACTCAGGGTGCTGGGTGCTCAGTACTCAGGGTGCTGGGTGCTCAGTTCTCAGGGTGCTGGCTGATCAGTACTCTGGGTGTTGGGTGCGCAGTACTCAGGGTGCTCAGTGCTCAGTACTCGGGGTGCTGGGTGCTCAGTGCTCAGTGTGCTCAGTGCTCAGTGCTCAGGGTGCTGGGTGCTCAGTGCTCGGGGCGCTGGGTGCTCAGTGCTCGGGGTGCTGGGTGCTCAGTACTCAGGGTGCTGTGTGCTCAGTGCTCAGTACTCAGCGTGCTGGGTGCTCAGTGCTCAGAGTGTTGGGTGCTCAGTACTCAGGGTGCTGGGTGCTCAGTGCTCAGTGCTCAGGGTGCTCAGTGCTCAGGGTGCTCAGTGCTCAGGGTGCTGGGTGCTCAGGGTGCTGGGTGCTCAGTGCTCGGGGTGCTGGGTGCTCAGTTCTCAGTGCTCAGGGTGCTGGGTGCTCAGTGCTCAGTGCTCAGGGTGCTGGGTGTTCAGTACTCAGGGTGCTCGGTGCTCAGTGCTCAGGGTGCTAGGTGCTCAGTACTCAGGGTGCTGGGTGCTCAGTGCTAGGGGTGCTGGGTGCTCAGTACTCAGGGTGCTGGGTGCTCAGTACTCAGGGTGCTGGGTGCTCAGTGCTCAGGGTGCTGGGTGCTCAGTACTCAGGGTGCTCGGTGCTCAGTACTCAGGGTGCTCGGTGCTAAGTACTCAGGGTGCTGGGTGCTCAGTACTCAGGGTGCTGGGTGCTCAGTACTCAGGGTGCTGGGTGCTCAGTGCTCAGGGTGCTGGGTGCTCAGTGCTCTGGGTGCTGGGTGCTCAGTGCTCAGGGTGCTGGGTGCTCAGTGCTCAGGGTGCTGGGTGTTCAGTGATCGGGGTGATGGGTGCTGAGTGCTCAGGGTGCTGAGTGCTCAGTGCTCGGGGTGCTCGGTGCTCAGTGCTCAGGGTCCTGGGTGCTCAGTACTCAGGGTGCTAGGTGCTTAGTAATCAGGGTGCTCAGTGCTCAGTACACAGGGTGCTGGGTGCTCAGTGCTCGGGGTGCTGGGTGCTCAGTGCTCAGTACTCAGGGTGCTGGGTGCTCAGTGCTCAGGGTGCTGAGTGCTCAGTACTCAGCGTGCTGGGTGCTCAGTACTCAGGGTGCTGGGTGCTCAGTACTCAGTGTTCGGGGTACTGGGTGCTCCGTGCTCGGGGTGATCTGTTCTCAGTACTCAGGGTGCTGGGTGCTCAGTGCTCGGGGTGCTCGGTGCTCAGGGTGCTGGGTGCTCAGTCCTCAGGGTGCTCAGTGCTCAGGGTGCTGGGTGCTCAGTGCTCGGGGTGCTCGGTGCTCAGGGTGCTGGGTGCTCAGTCCTCAGGGTGCTCAGTGCTCAGGGTGCTGGGTGCTCAGTGCTCGGGGTGCTCGGTGCTCAGGGTGCTGGTTGCTCAGTCCTCAGGGTGCTCAGTGCTCAGGGTGCTGGGTGCTCAGTGCTCGGGGTGCTCGGTGCTCAGTACTCAGGGTGCTGGGTACTCAGTACTCATGGTGCTGGGTTCTCAGTGCTCAGGGTGCTGGGTGCTCAGTACTCAGGGTGCTCAGTGCTCAGTACTCGGGGTGCTGGGTGCTCAGTACTCAGGGCGCTCAGTGCTCAGTACTCGGGGTGCTGGGTGCTCAGTGCTCAGTGTGCTCAGTGCTCAGTGCTCGGGGTGCTGGGTGCTCAGTGCTCGGGGCGCTGGGTGCTCAGTGCTCGGGGTGCTGGGTGCTCAGTACTCAGGGTGCTGTGTGCTCAGTGCTCAGTACTCAGCGTGCTGGGTGCTCAGTGCTCAGAGTGTTGGGTGCTCAGTACTCAGGGTGCTGGGTGCTCAGTGCTCAGTGCTCAGGGTGCTCAGTGCTCAGGGTGCTCAGTGCTCAGGGTGCTGGGTGCTCAGGGTGCTGGGTGCTCAGTGCTCGGGGTGCTGGGTGCTCAGTGCTCAGTGCTCAGGGTGCTGGGTGCTCAGTGCTGAGTGCTCAAGGTGCTGGGTGTTCAGTACTCAGGGTGCTCGGTGCTCAGTGCTCAGGGTGCTGGGTGCTCAGTACTCAGGGTGCTGGGTGCTCAGTGCTCGGGGTGCTGGGTGCTCAGTGCTCAGGGTGATCAGTGCTCAGTACTCCGGGTGCTGGGTTCTCAGTGCTCTGGGTGCTGGGTGCTCAGTCCTCAGAGTGCTCAGTACTCAGGATGCTCTGTGCTCAGTGCTCAGTACTCAGGGTGCTCAGTACTCAGGGTGCTGGGTGCTCAGTGCTCGGGGTGCTGGGTGCTCAGTACTCAGGGTGCTGGGTGCTCAGTACTCGGGGTGCTGGGTGCTCAGTACTCAGGGTGCTGGGTGCTCAGTGCTCGGGGTGCTGGGTGCTCACTGCTCAGAGTGATCTGTGCTCAGTGCTCAGAGTGCTGGGTGCTCAGTCCTCCGGGTGCTCAGTGCTCAGGGTGCTGGGTGCTCATTGCTCGGTGTGCTCGGTGCTCAGTACTCAGGCTGCTGAGTGCTCAGTACTCAGGGTGCTGGGTGCTCAGTACTCAGGTAGCTGGTTGCACAGTACTCAGGGTGCTGGGTGCTCAGTGCTCAGGGTGCTGGGTGCTCAGTGCTCGGGGTGCTGATTGCTCAGGGCTGTGGTGCTGGATGCTCAGTGCTCAGTGCTCAGGGTGCTGGGTGCTCAGTGCTCAGGGTGCTGGTTGCTCAGTACTCAGGGTGCTGGGTGCTCAGTACTCAGGGTGCTGGGTGCTCAGTGCTCAGGGTGCTCTGTGCTCAGTACTCAGGGTGCTGGTTGCTGAGTGCTTGGGGTGCTGCGTGCTCAGTGCTCAGGGAGCTGGGTGCTCAGTGCTCAGGGTGCTGGGTGGTCAGTACTCAGGGTGCTGGGTGCTCAGTGCTCATTGTGCTCGGTGCTCAGTACTCAAGGTGCTGGTTGCTCAGTGCTCAGGGTGCTGGGTGCTCAGTCCTCGGGGTGCTCCATGCTCAGTGATCAGGGTGCTGGGTGCTCAGTACTCAGGGTGCTCGGTGCTCAGTACTCAGGGTTTTCAGTGCTCAGTACTCAGGGTGCTGGGTGCTCAGTGCTCAGGGTGCTGGGTGCTCAGTACTCAGGGTGCTCAGTGCTCAGTACTCGGGGTGCTTGGTGCTCAGTACTCAGGGTGCTCAGTGCTCAGTACTCGGGGTGCTTGGTGCTCAGTGCTCAGGGTGCTCAGTGCTCAGTGCTCGGGGTGCTGGGTGCTCAGTGCTCGGGGCGCTGGGTGCTCAGTGCTCGGGGTGCTGGGTGCTCAGTACTCGGGGTGCTGGGTGCTCAGTGCTCAGGGTGCTCAGTGCTCAGTACTCAGTGCTCAGGGTGCTCAGTGCTCAGTGCTCAGGGTGCTGGGTGTTCAGTACTCAGGGTGCTGGGTGCTCAGTACTCAGGGTGCTGGGTGCTCAGTGCTCAGGGTGCTGGGAGCTCAGTAGTCTGGGTGTTGGGTGCTCAGTACTCAGGGTGCTGGGTGCTCAGTACTCAGTGTGCTGGGTGCTCAGTGCTCAGGGTGCTGTGTGCTCAGTACTCAGGGTGCTGGGTGCTCAGTACTCAGGGTGCTCGGTGCTCAGTACTCAGGGTGCTGGGTCCTCAGTGCTCAGGGTGCTGGGTACTCAGTACTCAGGGTGCTGGGTGCTCAGTACTCAGGGTGCTGGGTGCTCAGTGCTCAGGGTGCTGGTTGCTCAGTGCTCAGGGTGCTGGGTGCTCAGTACTCAGGGTGCTGGGTGCTCAGTGCTCAGGGTGATCGGTGCTCAGTACTCAGGGTGCTCAGTACTCAGGGTGCTGGGTGCTCAGTGCTCAGGGTGCTGGGTGCTCAGTACTCAGGGTGCTGGGTGCTCAGTGCTCGGGGTGCTGGGTGCTCAGTGCTCAGGGTGATCGGTGCTCAGTACTCAGGGTGCTGGGTGCTCAGTGCTCAGGGAGCTGGGTGCTCAGTCCTCAGGGTGCTCAGTGCTCAGGGTGCTGGGTGCTCAGTACTCATGGTGCTGGGTGCTCAGTACTCAGGGGGCTGGGTGCTCAGTGCTCAGTGTGCTGGGTGCTCAGTGCTCAGGGCGCTGGGTGCTCAGTGCTCGGGGTGCTGGGTGGTCAGTGCTCAGTGCTCAAGGTGCTGGGTGCTCAGTGCTCAGTGCTCAGGGTGCTGGGTGCTCAGTACTCAGGGTGCTGGGTGCTCAGTACTCAGGGTGCTGGGTGCTCAGTACTCAGGGTGCTGGGTGCTCAGTTCTCAGGGTGCTGGGTGATCAGTACTCTGGGTGTTGGGTGCGCAGTACTCAGGGTGCTCAGTGCTCAGTACTCGGGGTGCTGGGTGCTCAGTGCTCAGTGTGCTCAGTGCTCAGTGCTCAGGGTGCTGGGTGCTCAGTGCTCGGGGCGCTGGGTGCTCAGTGCTCGGGGTGCTGGGTGCTCAGTACTCAGGGTGCTGTGTGCTCAGTGCTCAGTACTCAGCGTGCTGGGTGCTCAGTGCTCAGAGTGTTGGGTGCTCAGTACTCAGGGTGCTGGGTGCTCAGTGCTCAGTGCTCAGGGTGCTCAGTGCTCAGGGTGCTCAGTGCTCAGGGTGCTGGGTGCTCAGGGTGCTGGGTGCTCAGTGCTCGGGGTGCTGGGTGCTCAGTTCTCAGTGCTCAGGGTGCTGGGTGCTCAGTGCTCAGTGCTCAGGGTGCTGGGTGTTCAGTACTCAGGGTGCTCGGTGCTCAGTGCTCAGGGTGCTAGGTGCTCAGTACTCAGGGTGCTGGGTGCTCAGTGCTAGGGGTGCTGGGTGCTCAGTACTCAGGGTGCTGGGTGCTCAGTACTCAGGGTGCTGGGTGCTCAGTGCTCGGGGTGCTGGGTGCTCAGTGCTCAGGGTGATCAGTGCTCAGTACTCCGGGTGCTGGGTTCTCAGTGCTCTGGGTGCTGGGTGCTCAGTCCTCAGAGTGCTCAGTACTCAGGATGCTCTGTGCTCAGTGCTCAGTACTCAGGGTGCTCAGTACTCAGGGTGCTGGGTGCTCAGTGCTCGGGGTGCTGGGTGCTCAGTACTCAGGGTGCTGGGTGCTCAGTACTCGGGGTGCTGGGTGCTCAGTACTCAGGGTGCTGGGTGCTCAGTGCTCGGGGTGCTGGGTGCTCACTGCTCAGAGTGATCTGTGCTCAGTGCTCAGAGTGCTGGGTGCTCAGTCCTCCGGGTGCTCAGTGCTCAGGGTGCTGGGTGCTCATTGCTCGGTGTGCTCGGTGCTCAGTACTCAGGCTGCTGAGTGCTCAGTACTCAGGGTGCTGGGTGCTCAGTACTCAGGTAGCTGGTTGCTCAGTACTCAGGGTGCTGGGTGCTCAGTGCTCAGGGTGCTGGCTGCTCAGTGCTCGGGGTGCTGATTGCTCAGGGCTGTGGTGCTGGATGCTCAGTGCTCAGTGCTCAGGGTGCTGGGTGCTCAGTGCTCAGGGTGCTGGTTGCTCAGTACTCAGGGTGCTGGGTGCTCAGTACTCAGGGTGCTGGGTGCTCAGTGCTCAGGGTGCTCTGTGCTCAGTACTCAGGGTGCTGGTTGCTGAGTGCTTGGGGTGCTGCGTGCTCAGTGCTCAGGGAGCTGGGTGCTCAGTGCTCAGGGTGCTGGGTGGTCAGTACTCAGGGTGCTGGGTGCTCAGTGCTCATTGTGCTCGGTGCTCAGTACTCAAGGTGCTGGGTGCTCAGTGCTCAGGGTGCTGGGTGCTCAGTCCTCGGGGTGCTCCATGCTCAGTGATCAGGGTGCTGGGTGCTCAGTACTCAGGGTGCTCGGTGCTCAGTACTCAGGGTTTTCAGTGCTCAGTACTCAGGGTGCTGGGTGCTCAGTGCTCAGGGTGCTGGGTGCTCAGTACTCAGGGTGCTCAGTGCTCAGTACTCGGGGTGCTTGGTGCTCAGTACTCAGGGTGCTCAGTGCTCAGTACTCGGGGTGCTTGGTGCTCAGTGCTCAGGGTGCTCAGTGCTCAGTGCTCGGGGTGCTGGGTGCTCAGTGCTCGGGGCGCTGGGTGCTCAGTGCTCGGGGTGCTGGGTGCTCAGTACTCGGGGTGCTGGGTGCTCAGTGCTCAGGGTGCTCAGTGCTCAGTACTCAGTGCTCAGGGTGCTCAGTGCTCAGTGCTCAGGGTGCTGGGTGTTCAGTACTCAGGGTGCTGGGTGCTCAGTACTCAGGGTGCTGGGTGCTCAGTGCTCAGGGTGCTGGGAGCTCAGTAGTCTGGGTGTTGGGTGCTCAGTACTCAGGGTGCTGGGTGCTCAGTACTCAGTGTGCTGGGTGCTCAGTGCTCAGGGTGCTGTGTGCTCAGTACTCAGGGTGCTGGGTGCTCAGTACTCAGGGTGCTCGGTGCTCAGTACTCAGGGTGCTGGGTCCTCAGTGCTCAGGGTGCTGGGTACTCAGTACTCAGGGTGCTGGTTGCTCAGTGCTCAGGGTGCTGGGTGCTCAGTACTCAGGGTGCTGGGTGCTCAGTGCTCAGGGTGATCGGTGCTCAGTACTCAGGGTGCTCAGTACTCAGGGTGCTGGGTGCTCAGTGCTCAGGGTGCTGGGTGCTCAGTACTCAGGGTGCTGGGTGCTCAGTGCTCGGGGTGCTGGGTGCTCAGTGCTCAGGGTGATCGGTGCTCAGTACTCAGGGTGCTGGGTGCTCAGTGCTCAGGGAGCTGGGTGCTCAGTCCTCAGGGTGCTCAGTGCTCAGGGTGCTGGGTGCTCAGTACTCATGGTGCTGGGTGCTCAGTACTCAGGGGGCTGGGTGCTCAGTGCTCAGTGTGCTGGGTGCTCAGTGCTCAGGGCGCTGGGTGCTCAGTGCTCGGGGTGCTGGGTGGTCAGTGCTCAGTGCTCAAGGTGCTGGGTGCTCAGTGCTCAGTGCTCAGGGTGCTGGGTGCTCAGTACTCAGGGTGCTGGGTGCTCAGTACTCAGGGTGCTGGGTGCTCAGTTCTCAGGGTGCTGGGTGATCAGTACTCTGGGTGTTGGGTGCGCAGTACTCAGGGTGCTCAGTGCTCAGTACTCGGGGTGCTGGGTGCTCAGTGCTCAGTGTGCTCAGTGCTCAGTGCTCAGGGTGCTGGGTGCTCAGTGCTCGGGGCGCTGGGTGCTCAGTGCTCGGGGTGCTGGGTGCTCAGTACTCAGGGTGCTGTGTGCTCAGTGCTCAGTACTCAGCGTGCTGGGTGCTCAGTGCTCAGAGTGTTGGGTGCTCAGTACTCAGGGTGCTGGGTGCTCAGTGCTCAGTGCTCAGGGTGCTCAGTGCTCAGGGTGCTCAGTGCTCAGGGTGCTGGGTGCTCAGGGTGCTGGGTGCTCAGTGCTCGGGGTGCTGGGTGCTCAGTTCTCAGTGCTCAGGGTGCTGGGTGCTCAGTGCTCAGTGCTCAGGGTGCTGGGTGTTCAGTACTCAGGGTGCTCGGTGCTCAGTGCTCAGGGTGCTAGGTGCTCAGTACTCAGGGTGCTGGGTGCTCAGTGCTAGGGGTGCTGGGTGCTCAGTACTCAGGGTGCTGGGTGCTCAGTACTCAGGGTGCTGGGTGCTCAGTGCTCAGGGTGCTGGGTGCTTAGTACTCAGGGTGCTCGGTGCTCAGTACTCAGGGTGCTCGGTGCTAAGTACTCAGGGTGCTGGGTGCTCAGTACTCAGGGTGCTGGGTGCTCAGTACTCAGGGTGCTGGGTGCTCAGTGCTCAGGGTGCTGGGTGCTCAGTGCTCTGGGTGCTGGGTGCTCAGTGCTCAGGGTGCTGGGTGCTCAGTGCTCAGGGTGCTGGGTGTTCAGTGATCGGGGT
The DNA here is from genome assembly GCF_018167655.1 of Microtus oregoni. Taxonomy (NCBI): domain Eukaryota; kingdom Metazoa; phylum Chordata; class Mammalia; order Rodentia; family Cricetidae; genus Microtus; species Microtus oregoni. Next base: position 10,746 of record NW_024543521.1, on the reverse strand, counting down.
GATGGGTGCTGAGTGCTCAGGGTGCTGAGTGCTCAGTGCTCGGGGTGCTCGGTGCTCAGTGCTCAGGGTCCTGGGTGCTCAGTACTCAGGGTGCTAGGTGCTTAGTAATCAGGGTGCTCAGTGCTCAGTACACAGGGTGCTGTGTGCTCAGTGCTCGGGGTGCTGGGTGCTCAGTGCTCAGTACTCAGGGTGCTGGGTGCTCAGTGCTCAGGGTGCTGAGTGCTCAGTACTCAGCGTGCTGGGTGCTCAGTACTCAGGGTGCTGGGTGTTCAGTGCTCAGGGTGCTGGGTGCTCAGTGCTCAGGGTGCTGGGTGCTCAGTGCTCGGGGAGCTCGGTGCTCAGTACTCAGGGTGCTGGGTGCTCAGTACTCAGTGTTCGGGGTACTGGGTGCTCCGTGCTCGGGGTGATCTGTTCTCAGTACTCAGGGTGCTGGGTGCTCAGTGCTCGGGGTGCTCGGTGCTCAGGGTGCTGGGTGCTCAGTCCTCAGGGTGCTCAGTGCTCAGGGTGCTGGGTGCTCAGTGCTCGGGGTGCTCGGTGCTCAGGGTGCTGGGTGCTCAGTCCTCAGGGTGCTCAGTGCTCAGGGTGCTGGGTGCTCAGTGCTCGGGGTGCTCGGTGCTCAGGGTGCTGGTTGCTCAGTCCTCAGGGTGCTCAGTGCTCAGGGTGCTGGGTGCTCAGTGCTCGGGGTGCTCGGTGCTCAGTACTCAGGGTGCTGGGTACTCAGTACTCATGGTGCTGGGTTCTCAGTGCTCAGGGTGCTGGGTGCTCAGTACTCAGGGTGCTCAGTGCTCAGTACTCGGGGTGCTGGGTGCTCAGTACTCAGGGCGCTCAGTGCTCAGTGCTCGGGGTGCTGGGTGCTCAGTGCTCGGGGCGCTGGGTGCTCAGTGCTCGGGGTGCTGGGTGCTCAGTACTCAGGGTGCTGTGTGCTCAGTGCTCAGTACTCAGCGTGCTGGGTGCTCAGTGCTCAGAGTGTTGGGTGCTCAGTACTCAGGGTGCTGGGTGCTCAGTGCTCAGTGCTCAGGGTGCTCAGTGCTCAGGGTGCTCAGTGCTCAGGGTGCTGGGTGCTCAGGGTGCTGGGTGCTCAGTGCTCGGGGTGCTGGGTGCTCAGTGCTCAGTGCTCAGGGTGCTGGGTGCTCAGTGCTGAGTGCTCAAGGTGCTGGGTGTTCAGTACTCAGGGTGCTCGGTGCTCAGTGCTCAGGGTGCTGGGTGCTCAGTACTCAGGGTGCTGGGTGCTCAGTGCTCGGGGTGCTGGGTGCTCAGTGCTCAGGGTGATCAGTGCTCAGTACTCAGGGTGCTGGGTTCTCAGTGCTCTGGGTGCTGGGTGCTCAGTCCTCAGAGTGCTCAGTACTCAGGATGCTCTGTGCTCAGTGCTCAGTACTCAGGGTGCTCAGTACTCAGGGTGCTGGGTGCTCAGTGCTCGGGGTGCTGGGTGCTCAGTACTCAGGGTGCTGGGTGCTCAGTACTCGGGGTGCTGGGTGCTCAGTACTCAGGGTGCTGGGTGCTCAGTGCTCGGGGTGCTGGGTGCTCACTGCTCAGAGTGATCTGTGCTCAGTGCTCAGAGTGCTGGGTGCTCAGTCCTCCGGGTGCTCAGTGCTCAGGGTGCTGGGTGCTCATTGCTCGGTGTGCTCGGTGCTCAGTACTCAGGCTGCTGAGTGCTCAGTACTCAGGGTGCTGGGTGCTCAGTACTCAGGTAGCTGGTTGCTCAGTACTCAGGGTGCTGGGTGCTCAGTGCTCAGGGTGCTGGGTGCTCAGTGCTCGGGGTGCTGATTGCTCAGGGCTGTGGTGCTGGGTGCTCAGTGCTCAGTGCTCAGGGTGCTGGGTGCTCAGTGCTCAGGGTGCTGGTTGCTCAGTACTCAGGGTGCTGGGTGCTCAGTACTCAGGGTGCTGGGTGCTCAGTGCTCAGGGTGCTCTGTGCTCAGTACTCAGGGTGCTGGTTGCTGAGTGCTTGGGGTGCTGCGTGCTCAGTGCTCAGGGAGCTGGGTGCTCAGTGCTCAGGGTGCTGGGTGCTCAGTACTCAGGGTGCTGGGTGCTCAGTGCTCATTGTGCTCGGTGCTCAGTACTCAAGGTGCTGGGTGCTCAGTGCTCAGGGTGCTGGGTGCTCAGTCCTCGGGGTGCTCCGTGCTCAGTGATCAGGGTGCTGGGTGCTCAGTACTCAGGGTGCTCGGTGCTCAGTACTCAGGGTTTTCAGTGCTCAGTACTCAGGGTGCTGGGTGCTCAGTGCTCAGGGTGCTGGGTGCTCAGTACTCAGGGTGCTCAGTGCTCAGTACTCGGGGTGCTTGGTGCTCAGTACTCAGGGTGCTCAGTGCTCAGTACTCGGGGTGCTTGGTGCTCAGTGCTCAGGGTGCTCAGTGCTCAGTGCTCGGGGTGCTGGGTGCTCAGTGCTCGGGGCGCTGGGTGCTCAGTGCTCGGGGTGCTGGGTGCTCAGTACTCGGGGTGCTGGGTGCTCAGTGCTCAGGGTGCTCAGTGCTCAGTACTCAGTGCTCAGGGTGCTCAGTGCTCAGTGCTCAGGGTGCTGGGTGTTCAGTACTCAGGGTGCTGGGTGCTCAGTACTCAGGGTGCTGGGTGCTCAGTGCTTAGGGTGCTGGGAGCTCAGTAGTCTGGGTGTTGGGTGCTCAGTACTCAGGGTGCTGGGTGCTCAGTACTCAGTGTGCTGGGTGCTCAGTGCTCAGGGTGCTGTGTGCTCAGTACTCAGGGTGCTGGGTGCTCAGTACTCAGGGTGCTCGGTGCTCAGTACTCAGGGTGCTGGGTCCTCAGTGCTCAGGGTGCTGGGTACTCAGTACTCAGGGTGCTGGGTGCTCAGTACTCAGGGTGCTGGGTGCTCAGTGCTCAGGGTGCTGGTTGCTCAGTGCTCAGGGTGCTGGGTGCTCAGTACTCAGGGTGCTGGGTGCTCAGTGCTCAGGGTGATCGGTGCTCAGTACTCAGGGTGCTCAGTACTCAGGGTGCTGGGTGCTCAGTGCTCAGGGTGCTGGGTGCTCAGTACTCAGGGTGCTGGGTGCTCAGTGCTCGGGGTGCTGGGTGCTCAGTGCTCAGGGTGATCGGTGCTCAGTACTCAGGGTCCTGGGTGCTCAGTGCTCAGGGAGCTGGGTGCTCAGTCCTCAGGGTGCTCAGTGCTCAGGGTGCTGGGTGCTCAGTACTCATGGTGCTGGGTGCTCAGTACTCAGGGGGCTGGGTGCTCAGTGCTCAGTGTGCTGGGTGCTCAGTGCTCAGGGCGCTGGGTGCTCAGTGCTCGGGGTGCTGGGTGGTCAGTGCTCAGTGCTCAAGGTGCTGGGTGCTCAGTGCTCAGTGCTCAGGGTGCTGGGTGCTCAGTACTCAGGGTGCTGGGTGCTCAGTACTCAGGGTGCTGGGTGCTCAGTTCTCAGGGTGCTGGGTGATCAGTACTCTGGGTGTTGGGTGCGCAGTACTCAGGGTGCTCAGTGCTCAGTACTCGGGGTGCTGGGTGCTCAGTGCTCAGTGTGCTCAGTGCTCAGTGCTCAGGGTGCTGGGTGCTCAGTGCTCGGGGCGCTGGGTGCTCAGTGCTCGGGGTGCTGGGTGCTCAGTACTCAGGGTGCTGTGTGCTCAGTGCTCAGTACTCAGCGTGCTGGGTGCTCAGTGCTCAGAGTGTTGGGTGCTCAGTACTCAGGGTGCTGGGTGCTCAGTGCTCAGTGCTCAGGGTGCTCAGTGCTCAGGGTGCTCAGTGCTCAGGGTGCTGGGTGCTCAGGGTGCTGGGTGCTCAGTGCTCGGGGTGCTGGGTGCTCAGTTCTCAGTGCTCAGGGTGCTGGGTGCTCAGTGCTCAGTGCTCAGGGTGCTGGGTGTTCAGTACTCAGGGTGCTCGGTGCTCAGTGCTCAGGGTGCTAGGTGCTCAGTACTCAGGGTGCTGGGTGCTCAGTGCTAGGGGTGCTGGGTGCTCAGTACTCAGGGTGCTGGGTGCTCAGTACTCAGGGTGCTGGGTGCTCAGTGCTCAGGGTGCTGGGTGCTCAGTACTCAGGGTGCTCGGTGCTCAGTACTCAGGGTGCTCGGTGCTAAGTACTCAGGGTGCTGGGTGCTCAGTACTCAGGGTGCTGGGTGCTCAGTACTCAGGGTGCTGGGTGCTCAGTGCTCAGGGTGCTGGGTGCTCAGTGCTCTGGGTGCTGGGTGCTCAGTGCTCAGGGTGCTGGGTGCTCAGTGCTCAGGGTGCTGGGTGTTCAGTGATCGGGGTGATGGGTGCTGAGTGCTCAGGGTGCTGAGTGCTCAGTGCTCGGGGTGCTCGGTGCTCAGTGCTCAGGGTCCTGGGTGCTCAGTACTCAGGGTGCTAGGTGCTTAGTAATCAGGGTGCTCAGTGCTCAGTACACAGGGTGCTGGGTGCTCAGTGCTCGGGGTGCTGGGTGCTCAGTGCTCAGTACTCAGGGTGCTGGGTGCTCAGTGCTCAGGGTGCTGAGTGCTCAGTACTCAGCGTGCTGGGTGCTCAGTACTCAGGGTGCTGGGTGTTCAGTGCTCAGGGTGCTGGGTGCTCAGTGCTCAGGGTGCTGGGTGCTCAGTGCTCGGGGAGCTCGGTGCTCAGTACTCAGGGTGCTGGGTGCTCAGTACTCAGTGTTCGGGGTACTGGGTGCTCCGTGCTCGGGGTGATCTGTTCTCAGTACTCAGGGTGCTGGGTGCTCAGTGCTCGGGGTGCTCGGTGCTCAGGGTGCTGGGTGCTCAGTCCTCAGGGTGCTCAGTGCTCAGGGTGCTGGGTGCTCAGTGCTCGGGGTGCTCGGTGCTCAGGGTGCTGGGTGCTCAGTCCTCAGGGTGCTCAGTGCTCAGGGTGCTGGGTGCTCAGTGCTCGGGGTGCTCGGTGCTCAGGGTGCTGGGTGCTCAGTCCACAGGGTGCTCAGTGCTCAGGGTGCTGGGTGCTCAGTGCTCGGGGTGCTCGGTGCTCAGTACTCAGGGTGCTGGGTACTCAGTACTCATGGTGCTGGGTTCTCAGTGCTCAGGGTGCTGGGTGCTCAGTACTCAGGGTGCTCAGTGCTCAGTACTCGGGGTGCTGGGTGCTCAGTACTCAGGGCGCTCAGTGCTCAGTACTCGGGGTGCTGGGTGCTCAGTGCTCAGTGTGCTCAGTGCTCAGTGCTCGGGGTGCTGGGTGCTCAGTGCTCGGGGCGCTGGGTGCTCAGTGCTCGGGGTGCTGGGTGCTCAGTACTCAGGGTGCTGTGTGCTCAGTGCTCAGTACTCAGCGTGCTGGGTGCTCAGTGCTCAGAGTGTTGGGTGCTCAGTACTCAGGGTGCTGGGTGCTCAGTGCTCAGTGCTCAGGGTGCTCAGTGCTCAGGGTGCTCAGTGCTCAGGGTGCTGGGTGCTCAGGGTGCTGGGTGCTCAGTGCTCGGGGTGCTGGGTGCTCAGTGCTCAGTGCTCAGGGTGCTGGGTGCTCAGTGCTGAGTGCTCAAGGTGCTGGGTGTTCAGTACTCAGGGTGCTCGGTGCTCAGTGCTCAGGGTGCTGGGTGCTCAGTACTCAGGGTGCTGGGTGCTCAGTGCTCGGGGTGCTGGGTGCTCAGTGCTCAGGGTGATCAGTGCTCAGTACTCAGGGTGCTGGGTTCTCAGTGCTCTGGGTGCTGGGTGCTCAGTCCTCAGAGTGCTCAGTACTCAGGATGCTCTGTGCTCAGTGCTCAGTACTCAGGGTGCTCAGTACTCAGGGTGCTGGGTGCTCAGTGCTCGGGGTGCTGGGTGCTCAGTACTCAGGGTGCTGGGTGCTCAGTACTCGGGGTGCTGGGTGCTCAGTACTCAGGGTGCTGGGTGCTCAGTGCTCGGGGTGCTGGGTGCTCACTGCTCAGAGTGATCTGTGCTCAGTGCTCAGAGTGCTGGGTGCTCAGTCCTCCGGGTGCTCAGTGCTCAGGGTGCTGGGTGCTCATTGCTCGGTGTGCTCGGTGCTCAGTACTCAGGCTGCTGAGTGCTCAGTACTCAGGGTGCTGGGTGCTCAGTACTCAGGTAGCTGGTTGCTCAGTACTCAGGGTGCTGGGTGCTCAGTGCTCAGGGTGCTGGGTGCTCAGTGCTCGGGGTGCTGATTGCTCAGGGCTGTGGTGCTGGGTGCTCAGTGCTCAGTGCTCAGGGTGCTGGGTGCTCAGTGCTCAGTGCTCAGGGTGCTGGTTGCTCAGTACTCAGGGTGCTGGGTGCTCAGTACTCAGGGTGCTGGGTGCTCAGTGCTCAGGGTGCTCTGTGCTCAGTACTCAGGGTGCTGGTTGCTGAGTGCTTGGGGTGCTGCGTGCTCAGTGCTCAGGGAGCTGGGTGCTCAGTGCTCAGGGTGCTGGGTGCTCAGTACTCAGGGTGCTGGGTGCGCAGTGCTCATTGTGCTCGGTGCTCAGTACTCAAGGTGCTGGGTGCTCAGTGCTCAGGGTGCTGGGTGCTCAGTCCTCGGGGTGCTCCGTGCTCAGTGATCAGGGTGCTGGGTGCTCAGTACTCAGGGTGCTCGGTGCTCAGTACTCAGGGTTTTCAGTGCTCAGTACTCAGGGTGCTGGGTGCTCAGTGCTCAGGGTGCTGGGTGCTCAGTACTCAGGGTGCTCAGTGCTCAGTACTCGGGGTGCTTGGTGCTCAGTACTCAGGGTGCTCAGTGCTCAGTACTCAGGGTGCTTGGTGCTCAGTGCTCAGGGTGCTCAGTGCTCAGTGCTCGGGGTGCTGGGTGCTCAGTGCTCGGGGCGCTGGGTGCTCAGTGCTCGGGGTGCTGGGTGCTCAGTACTCGGGGTGCTGGGTGCTCAGTGCTCAGGGTGCTCAGTGCTCAGTACTCAGTGCTCAGGGTGCTCAGTGCTCAGTGCTCAGGGTGCTGGGTGTTCAGTACTCAGGGTGCTGGGTGCTCAGTACTCAGGGTGCTGGGTGCTCAGTGCTCAGGGTGCTGGGAGCTCAGTAGTCTGGGTGTTGGGTGCTCAGTACTCAGGGTGCTGGGTGCTCCGTGCTCAGGGTGCTGGGTGCTCAGTGCTCAGGGTTCTGGGTGCTCAGTGCTCAGGGTGCTGGGTGCTCAGTACTCAGGGTGCTGGGTGCTTATTGCTCGAGGTGCTCGGTGCTCAGTACTCAAGGTGCTGGGTGCTCAGTGCTCAGGGTGCTGGGTGCTCAGTACTCGGGGTGCTCCGTGCTCATGGTGCTGGGTGCTCAGTGCTCAGGGTGCTGGGTGCTCAGTGCTCGGGGTGCTGGGTGCTGAGTGCTCAGGGTGCTGGGTGCTCAGTGCTCGGGGTGCTCGGTGCTCAGTGCTCGGGGTGCTGGGTGCTGAGTGCTCAGGGTGCTGGGTGCTCAGTGCTCGGGGTGCTCGGTGCTCAGTGCTCAGGGTGCTCAGTGCTCAGTACACAGGGTGCTGGGTGCTCAGTGCTCGGGGTGCTGGGTGCTCAGTGCTCAGTACTCAGGGTGCTGCCTGCTCAGTGCTCAGGGTGCTGGGTGCTCAGTACTCAGCGTGCTGGGTGCTCAGTACTCAGGGTGCTGGGTGCTCAGTGCTCAGGGTGCTGGGTGCTCAGTGCACATGGTGCTGGGTGCTCAGTGATCGGGGTGCTGGGTGCTCAGTACTCAGGGTGCTCAGTGCTCGGTTAGCTCGGTGCTCAGTACTCAGGGTGCTGGGTGCTCAGTACTCAGTGCTCGGGGTCCTGGGTGCTCCGTGCTCGGGGTGCTGGGTGCTCAGTGCTCTGGGTGCTGGGTGCTCAGTACTCAGGGTGCTGGGTGCTCAGTGCTCAGGGTGCTGTGTGCTCAGTACTCAGGGTGCTGGGTGCTCAGTACTCAGGGTGCTCGGTGCTCAGTACTCAGGGTGCTGGGTCCTCAGTGCTCAGGGTGCTGGGTACTCAGTACTCAGGGTGCTGGGTGCTCAGTACTCAGGGTGCTGGGTGCTCAGTGCTCAGGGTGCTGGTTGCTCAGTGCTCAGGGTGCTGGGTGCTCAGTACTCAGGGTGCTGGGTGCTCAGTGCTCAGGGTGATCGGTGCTCAGTACTCAGGGTGCTCAGTACTCAGGGTGCTGGGTGCTCAGTGCTCAGGGTGCTGGGTGCTCAGTACTCAGGGTGCTGGGTGCTCAGTGCTCGGGGTGCTGGGTGCTCAGTGCTCAGGGTGATCGGTGCTCAGTACTCAGGGTGCTGGGTGCTCAGTGCTCAGGGAGCTGGGTGCTCAGTCCTCAGGGTGCTCAGTGCTCAGGGTGCTGGGTGCTCAGTACTCATGGTGCTGGGTGCTCAGTACTCAGGGGGCTGGGTGCTCAGTGCTCAGTGTGCTGGGTGCTCAGTGCTCAGGGCGCTGGGTGCTCAGTGCTTGGGGTGCTGGGTGCTCAGTGCTCGGGGTGCTGGGTGGTCAGTGCTCAGTGCTCAAGGTGCTGGGTGCTCAGTGCTCAGTGCTCAGGGTGCTGGGTGCTCAGTACTCAGGGTGCTGGGTGCTCAGTACTCAGGGTGCTGGGTGCTCAGTTCTCAGGGTGCTGGGTGATCAGTACTCTGGGTGTTGGGTGCGCAGTACTCAGGGTGCTCAGTGCTCAGTACTCGGGGTGCTGGGTGCTCAGTGCTCAGTGTGCTCAGTGCTCAGTGCTCAGGGTGCTGGGTGCTCAGTGCTCGGGGCGCTGGGTGCTCAGTGCTCGGGGTGCTGGGTGCTCAGTACTCAGGGTGCTGTGTGCTCAGTGCTCAGTACTCAGCGTTCTGGGTGCTCAGTGCTCAGAGTGTTGGGTGCTCAGTACTCAGGGTGCTGGGTGCTCAGTGCTCAGTGCTCAGGGTGCTCAGTGCTCAGGGTGCTCAGTGCTCAGGGTGCTGGGTGCTCAGGGTGCTGGGTGCTCAGTGCTCGGGGTGCTGGGTGCTCAGTTCTCAGTGCTCAGGGTGCTGGGTGCTCAGTGCTCAGTGCTCAGGGTGCTGGGTGTTCAGTACTCAGGGTGCTCGGTGCTCAGTGCTCAGGGTGCTAGGTGCTCAGTACTCAGGGTGCTGGGTGCTCAGTGCTAGGGGTGCTGGGTGCTCAGTACTCAGGGTGCTGGGTGCTCAGTACTCAGGGTGCTGGGTGCTCAGTGCTCAGGGTGCTGGGTGCTCAGTACTCAGGGTGCTCGGTGCTCAGTACTCACGGTGCTCGGTGCTCAGTACTCAGGGTGCTGGGTGCTCAGTACTCAGGGTGCTGGGTGCTCAGTACTCAGGGTGCTGGGTGCTCAGTGCTCAGGGTGCTGGGTGCTCAGTGCTCTGGGTGCTGGGTGCTCAGTGCTCAGGGTGCTGGGTGCTCAGTGCTCAGGGTGCTGGGTGCTCAGTGATCGGGGTGATGGGTGCTGAGTGCTCAGGGTGCTGAGTGCTCAGTGCTCGGGGTGCTCGGTGCTCAGTGCTCAGGGTCCTGGGTGCTCAGTACTCAGGGTGCTAGGTGCTTAGTAATCAGGGTGCTCAGTGCTCAGTACACAGGGTGCTGGGTGCTCAGTGCTCGGGGTGCTGGGTGCTCAGTGCTCAGTACTCAGGGTGCTGGGTGCTCAGTGCTCAGGGTGCTGAGTGCTCAGTACTCAGCGTGCTGGGTGCTCAGTACTCAGGGTGCTGGGTGTTCAGTGCTCAGGGTGCTGGGTGCTCAGTGCTCAGGGTGCTGGGTGTTCAGTACTCAGGGTGCTCGGTGCTCAGTGCTCAGGGTGCTAGGTGCTCAGTACTCAGGGTGCTGGGTGCTCAGTGCTAGGGGTGCTGGGTGCTCAGTACTCAGGGTGCTGGGTGCTCAGTACTCAGGGTGCTGGGTGCTCAGTGCTCAGGGTGCTGGGTGCTCAGTACTCAGGGTGCTCGGTGCTCAGTACTCATGGTGCTCGGTGCTCAGTACTCAGGGTGCTGGGTGCTCAGTACTCAGGGTGCTGGGTGCTCAGTACTCAGGGTGCTGGGTGCTCAGTGCTCAGTGTGCTGGGTGCTCAGTGCTCTGGGTGCTGGGTGCTCAGTGCTCAGGGTGCTGGGTGCTCAGTGCTCAGGGTGCTGGGTGCTCAGTGATCGGGGTGATGGGTGCTGAGTGCTCAGGGTGCTGAGTGCTCAGTGCTCGGGGTGCTCGGTGCTCAGTGCTCAGGGTCCTGGGTGCTCAGTACTCAGGGTGCTAGGTGCTTAGTAATCAGGGTGCTCAGTGCTCAGTACACAGGGTGCTGGGTGCTCAGTGCTCGGGGTGCTGGGTGCTCAGTGCTCAGTACTCAGGGTGCTGGGTGCTCAGTGCTCAGGGTGCTGAGTGCTCAGTACTCAGCGTGCTGGGTGCTCAGTACTCAGGGTGCTGGGTGTTCAGTGCTCAGGGTGCTGGGTGCTCAGTGCTCAGGGTGCTGGGTGCTCAGTGCTCGGGGAGCTCGGTGCTCAGTACTCAGGGTGCTGGGTGCTCAGTGCTCGGGGTGCTCGGTGCTCAGTACTCGGGGTGCTCAGTACTCAGGGTACTGGGTGCTCAGTACTCAGGGTGCTGGGTGCTCAGAGCTCGGGGTGCTCGGTGCTCAGTACTCGGGGTGCTGGGTGCTCAGTGCTCAGGGTGCTGGGTGCTCAGTGCTCGGGGTGCTGGGTGCTCAGTGCTGAGGGTGCTGGCTGCTCAGTGCTCAGGGTGCTGGGTGCTCAGTACTCAGGGTGCTAGGTGCTCAGTACTCAGGGTGCTCAGTGCTTAGTACTCAGCGTGCTGGGTGCTGAGTGCTCAGGGTCCTCGGTGCTAAGTACTCAGGGTGTTCAGAGCTCAGTACTCAGCGTGCTTTGTGCTCAGTGCTCAGGGTGCTGGGTGCTCAGTACTCAGGGGGCTGGGTGCTCAGTGCTCGGGGTGCTCGGTGATCAGTACTCAGGGTGCTGGGTGCTCAGTGCTCAGGGTGCTGAGTATTCATTACTCAGGGTGCTGGGTGCTCAGTGCTCAGGGTGCTGGGTGCTCAGTGCTCAGG